>NW_024734615.1:5755333-5850087 GCF_018991925.1 Homarus americanus | reverse complement strand
GTGTGTGTGTGTGTGTGTTGTGGGCTGTGTGTGTGTGTGTGTGTGTGTGTTGTGGGCTGTGTGTGTGTGTGTTGTGGGCTGTGTGTGTGTGTTGTGGGCTGTGTGTATGGAGCTGTGTGTGTGTGTGTGTGTTGTGGGCTGTGTGTGTGTGTGTGGGCTGTGTGTGTGTGTGTGTTGTGGGCTGTGTGTGTGTTTATTGTTGTGGGCTGTGTGTGTGTGTGTTGTGGGCTGTGTGTGTGTGTGTGTGTGTGTTGTGGGCTGTGTGTGTGTGTGTGTTGTGGGCTGTGTGTGTGTGTGTGTGTGTTGTGGGCTGTGTGTGTGTGTGTGTGTGTGTTTGTGGGCTGTGTGTGTGTGTGTTGTGGGCTGTGTGTGTGTGTTGTGGGCTGTGTGTGTGTGTGTTGTGGGCTCTGTGTGTGTGTGTGTTGTGGAGCTCTGTGTGTGTGTGTTGTGGGCTGTGTGTGTGTGTGTTGTGGGCTGTGTGTGTGTGTGGGCTGTGTGTGTGTATTTGTGGGCTGTGTGTGTGTGTGTGTGTGTGTTATGGGCTGTGTGTGTGTGTGTGTGTTGGGCTGTGTGTGTGTGTGTGTTGTGGGCTGTGTGTGTGTGGGCTGTGTGTGTGTGTGGGCTGTGTGTGTGTGGGCTGTGTGTGTGTGTTGTGGGCTGTGTGTGTGTGTGTTGTGGGCTCTGTGTGTGTGTGTGTGTTGTGGGCTGTGTGTGTGTGTGTGTGTGTGTGTGTGTGTGTGTGTGTGTGTGTGTGTGTGTGTGTGTGTGTGTGTGTGTGTGTGTGTGTGTGTGTGTGTGTGTGTGTGTGTGGGCTGTGTGTGTGTGGGCTGTGTGTGTGGGCTGTGTGTGTGTGTGTGTGTGTGTGTGTGTGTGTGTGTGTGTGTGTGTGTGTGTGTGTGTGTGTGTGTGTGTGTGGGCTGTGTGTGTGTGTGTGTGTTGTGGCTGTGTGTGTGTGTGTTGTGGGCTGTGTGTGTGTGTGTGTGTTGTGGGCTGTGTGTGTGTGTGTTTGGGCTGTGTGTGTGTGTGTGTTGTGGGCTGTGTGTGTGTGTGTGTTGTGGGCTGTGTGTGTGTGTGTTGTGGGCTGTGTATGTGTGTGTGTTGTGGGTGTGTGTGTGTGTGTTTGGGCTGTGTGTGTGTGTGTGTGGGCTGTGTGTGTGTGTGTTGTGGGCTGTGTGTGTGTGTGTGTGTGGGCTGTGTGTGTGTGTGTTGTGGGCTGTGTGTGTGTGTGTTGTGGGCTGTGTGTGTGTGTTGTGGGCTGTGTGTGTGTGTGTGTTATGGGCTGTGTGTGTGTGTGTTGTGGGCTGTGTGTGTGTGTGTGTGTGTTGTGGGCTGTGTGTGTGTGTGTTTGTGGGCTGTGTGTGTGTGTGTGTGTTGTGGGCTGTGTGTGTGTGTGTTGTGGGCTGTGTGTGTGTGTTGTGGGCTGTGTGTGTGTGTGTGTTGTGGGCTGTGTGTGTGTGTTGTGGGCTGTGTGTGTGTGTTGTGGGCTGTGTGTGTGTGTGTTATGGGCTGTGTGTGTGTGTGTTGTGGGCTGTGTGTGTGTGTGTGTTGTGGGCTGTGTGTGTGTGTGTGTGTGGGCTGTGTGTGTGTGTGTGTGTGGAGCTGTGTGTGTGTGTGTGTGTTGTGGGCTGTGTGTGTGTGTGTTGTGGGCTGTGTGTGTGTGTGTGTGTTGTGGGCTGTGTGTGTGTGTGTGGGCTGTGTGTGTGTGTTGTGGGCTGTGTGTGTGTGTGTGTGGTGTGTGTGTGTGTGTGTGTGTGTGTGTGTGTGTGTGTGTGTGTGTGTGTGTTATGAGGTGGAGAGCATGAAAGGTACAGCCATGGTAGTATGATGGGTCGGGTGTGGGAGGTGGGAAGGGAAGGAAGGAAGGATGAACATGACTACTGTGATGGGCGTCAAGAAGAGGAAGAGGATGATGGGGGGTGGAGACCAAGGAGTCACGCCTCAAGGGTTTGGGGGATGAGGTGGTCCGCCTCGGTTCGTGTACACGAGCTGTTATAGGCAATTTAGTTCTTGATGTGACATTTTTTTGTCACTGTCTTTGTGTTAAGTTACCACTCCTAACGGACAGTCATTCCTATGGATCTCACCTTCACCATCAAGTAGCAAATTATTACCTTTTACTCTTTCTTGGTATGTCTTTACACGTACTGTACTCTATTGTAATATACAGTAGGTGAGGGGAGTGAAGCGGTACAGTGTGTTAGGTGGGTATTAGGGTGGGATGGAACATTTCTTATCAACGTGACTTTACGATTGAAACTCAAGCTAAAGAGACCGAGGAACTGTGTGATAAATTTGGTATTGTGGGTGTTAGGTGATGTTTACTACAGGTTGAGGGACTCCAGAGTGTAGCGTGGCGGTCCTTGATATTTACTGGCCTTCCTAGATCGAGGGGAGGGTTAGGAAGAGAGGTGTTTTGGATGATGGTCATAGCTGACACGTCAGTTATTACATACATTTGAAACTTTTCTTACTAATGTTCTGCTTGTGAATGAACAATAATATTAAGGGTGTTCTGCATTATTAAGGGTTGAAGGTGTTACACACTACTTAAGGTTTCACACACACACACACACACACTGTAGGCCTTTATGAATGGTTCTCAGAAAGTTTAATGTTAAGATTCATAAGTTATAAACGATGGTGGTAAGAAAACATTCCCCTACCCTATGAGATAGCAACTCGTCGAGTCAGGAGGAGAGAGTTGTGGATTCGGGAGGGAGGAAGTCATGTTCCGCGGCAGGAAGAGAGAAATAACATGCAGCCGCCAGTGGTGAGTGCGGGCAACCAGGTCTTCCTGGAGTTCACCTGGCATTGGATTTTTTAGGGCACGTCCTTCTCCTCGTGTCTGTTGTTGTCTCGTCAACTTTGCTCTTGTAATTTGCTGCTCGTTGGCCTGGCATTATAAACAGCCTTGTTGACGTGGCGCATATAAAATCAGTCTTCATCTTCGGGGCCAGCAATGCGTGTGTGGTAACATTTTCAAGAGTAGCAACTGAGCGGCGATGATAGTGACGAGTAGCACTGCTGGCCGTGATGGCTGACAGCCAGCCGCGCATTCAGTCACCCCACCGTAAAAAGTACTGTTTTAGGAAACGCAACTTTTGTTGCTGCTTTTTTTATCTTCAACCTGATATAAACCGGAAGACGCCCTGAACCTCTTGTCTTGGTATCTCACCACACCACACCACAGAATGTACCAGTCTCGACTGTTTGAGACACCCATACCATAGGATAGTTACCTCTTCCGAAAGATAAGAATGGTAATTTCAGATAAAAAACGTAGTACTCATATTTAATACATTATCAGGCAAGAAATTTGTTAATGATATTTCAGTCTTATAGCCACTTTCGGTACGCAACAAAGCCAGATATTTAAAGACAGTAATGATGAGCATACTAGTTCTGGCAACAATATTGGGGTGTCCTTACGCTTACTTAGTGTATAGTTCCTGTACACCCTGAGATCATGTTCCTCACACACACTGTTCTTGTCAGGTGTCTCAAGTAATTGTGCGTAGCTTTATGTACACCTGGAAATTATATAAACTGCACGAGAAACCTGCTAAATTTGACGCTATAATAGAATTTTAACAAAGACGCTTCAAAGAAAATGACGGCTGGTCTGGATTACAGTATATTCATCACACCAAAGGCAATTGTACACAGAAATTTCAATACCTCATATTTTGTAAAATATAATAGTTTGATTGATTTATTTTAAATAAAACTGATGGATTTAAAGTTGAAAAGTATAGAGACGTGTTTAGTGGGTTCGGATATCAACAGTTAGATGATCACTGATCCATTACGTGTAGCTGTGCGCTGTCCCAGGTACACCAGGATATGATAACACTTGATGCTCGGCATACAATCTCAACCTGAGTCTCTGATAGTAAAGAAAGAGAGAAAGTTATGAGTTACACGTGACATGTTTATAAACACTCTGCCAGTTCGCTTTTGTTGTTGATAATTCTGAGAGTATCCACAGACATCTGCTGCTCGATCTTAACATTTGTCAACAAGTAGGGAAGAAAGAGCGAGTTTACACATATTCCACAGTCATAATGGCGAAATAGTGTGGTAGGTGTGGAAACATTCCTGGATACTGTTTGGCATCGTTGCACGTGTTGAGGGAGAGGCGGCAGGTGTGTGGCTCGTGGCCTTCCTGTCATGCTACTTAAGTTCACCTTACCACCACCACATGGACTCGCTCCACCACCTGGAGTCTCACCACCACATGGACTCTAACCACCACCACCACATGGACTCTCACCACCATCACCACATGGACTCTCACCACCATCACCACATGGACTCTCACCACCATCACCACATGGACTCTCACCACCATCACCACATGGACTCTCACCACCATCACCACATGGACTCTCACCACCATCACCACATGGACTCTCACCACCATCACCACATGGACTCTCACCACCATCACCACATGGACTCTCACCACCATCACCACATACACCACCATCACCACATGGACTCTCACCACCATCACCACATGGACTCTACCACCACCACCACATGGACTCTCACCACCACCACATGGACTCTCACCACCACCACCACCACCATGGACTTTTCCCTCCACCACCACATGGACTCTCGCCACCACCACATGGCCTCACCACCACCACATGCACAGTCACCACTACCACCACATGAGTCTCTTCCACCACCACATGAACTCTCCCACCACCACCACCACCACCACCACCACATGAACTCTCCCCACCACCATCACATGAACTCTTTCACCACCACCACCACCACCACCACCACCAGAACTCTTTCACCACCACCACCACCACCACCAACTCTCACCACCACCACCACATGAACTCTCACCACCACCACCACCACCACACCACCATGAACTCTTTCACCACCACCACATGGAGTCTCCTCCACCACCACCACCAACTCTTTCACCACCACCACCACCACCACCACCACCACCACACAACTCTCCACCACCACCACGAACTCTCACCACCACCACCACGAACTCTCACCACCACCACGAACTCTCACCACCACCACCACACGAACTCCACCACCACCACCACCACCACCACCAACTCCCACCACCACCACCACCACCACACCACCACCACCACCACCACACCACCACCACCACACGAACTCTCACCACCACCACCACCACCACACGACCTCCACCACCACCACCACCACACGAACTCTCACCACCACCACCACCACCTCTTTCACCACCACCACCACAACACCACCACACGACTCACCACCACCACCACATGAACTCTTTCACCACCATGAACTCCCCCACCCACCACCACCACCACCACCACCACCACCACCATCACCACCACCACCACACGACTCTCACCACCACCACCACCTCTCACCACCACCACCACACAACTCTCACCACCACCCACCACCACATCCCACCACCACCACCACCACCACCACCACCACCACCACCACCACCTCTTTCACCACCACCACCACGAACTCTCACCACCACACGAACTCTCACCACCACCACCACCACATGAACTCTTTCACCACCACATGACTCTCCCCCACCACCACCACCACACGAACTCTCACCACCACCACCACCACCACGAACTCACCACCACCACCACCTCCCACCACCACCACCAACCTCCCCACCACCACCACACACCACCACCACCACCACACTCTCACCACCACCACCACCACCACCACAGAACTCACCACCACCACCACACTCTCACCACCACCACCACCACCACTGAACTCTCACCACCACCTCTCCCCACCACCACCACATGAACTCTCACCACCACCACCACCACCATGGACTCTCACCACCACTGAACTCTCACCACCACTACCACCACATGGACTGTCACTATCACCACCACCATCACCACCACCACCACCACATGGACACTCCCTAACACCACTGAACTCTCACCACCACCACCACCACATGAACTCACCACCACCACATGGACTCTCCCTACCACCACTGAACTCTCACCACCACCACCACATTGACTGTCACTATCACCACCACCACCACCACCACTGGACTGTCACTATCACCACCACCACCACATGGACTCTCCCTACCACCACTGAACTTTCACCACCACCACCACTGAACTCTCACCACCACCACCACATGGACTGTCACTATCACCACTACCACCACCACCACCACCACTGAACTCCCACCACATGAACTCCCACCACCACATGGACTCTCCCACCACCACTGAACTCCCACCACCACATGGACTGTCACTATCACCACTACCACCACCACATGAACTCCCACCACCACCACATGAACTCCCACCACCACATGGACTCTCCCTACCACCACTGAACTCCTACCACCACCACCAGATGGACTCTCACCACCACCACCACATGGACTATCACCACTACCACCACCACCACATTAACTCCCACCACTACATGGACTCTCACCCCCAACACAAGCAGTCCCTGGTATAGAGGGTTACTTGGTGCAGATGGCGACTGTACAGTACACGGTGGGTGGCGCTGACGAAGGCTTCCTCGCTCAACAATGGAACAAACGAGACAATGTTAACACTATAATAATGGAACCTGTCATGAGGGTTGGTAACTATTGTATGTAGATAACTGTAGCTACCACCACATTATGTAGTCTAGACCAGTGTACACCAGTGACTGTTGTAGTGCCAGTGTACACCGGTGACTGTTGTAGTGCCAGTGTACACCGGTGACTGTTGTAGTGCCAGTGTACACCGGTGACTGTTGTAGTGCCAGTGTACACCGGTGACTGTTGTAGTGCCAGTGTACACCGGTGACTGTTGTAGTGCCAGTGTGCCGGTGACTGTTGTGCCAGTGTACACCGGTGACTGTTGTACACCGGTGACTGTTGTAGTGCCAGTGTACACCGGTGACTGTTGTGCCAGTGTACCGGTGACTGTTGTAGTGCCAGTGTACCGGTGACAGTGCCAGTGTACACCGGTGACTGTTGTAGTGCCAGTGTACACCGGTGACTGCACAGTGAACACCGGTGACTGTTGTAGTGCCAGTGACCGGTGACTGTTGTAGTGCCAGTGTACCACCGATGACTGTTGTGGTGCCAGTGTGCACCGATGACTGTTGTAGTGCCAGTGTACACCGGTGACTGTTGTAGTGCCAGTGTACACCGGTGACTGTTGTAGTGCCAGTGTACACCGATGACTGTTGTAGTGCCAGTGTACACCGGTGACTGTTGTAGTGCCAGTGTACACCGGTGACTGTTGTGGTGCCAGTGTGCACCGGTGACTGTTGTAGTGCCAGTGCGGTGTACCCGGTGACTCCAGTGTACACCGGTGACTGTTGTAGTGCCAGTGTACACCGGTGACTGTTGGGTGCCGGTGTACAAGTGACTGTTGTAGTGGTGTACACCGGTGACTGTTGTAGTGCCAGTGTACACCGGTGACTGTTGTGCCAGTATTGACTGTTGTAGTGCCAGTGTACACCGGTGACTGTTGTAGTGCCAGTGTACACCGGTGACTGTTGTAGTGCCAGTGTACACCAGTCACTATTGTAGTATAAGTGTACAGTAGTGACTGCAACATCATCAATATCACCACCTGACCAGCACCAACATCACCACCTCCCCAGCACCAACATCACCACCTCCCCAGCACCAACATCACCACCTCCCCAGCACCAACATCACCACCTCCCCAGCACCAACATCACCACCTCCCCAGCACCAACATCACCACCTCCCCAGCACCAACATCACCACCTCCCCAGCACCATCATCACCACCTCCCCAGCACCATCATCACCACCTCCCCAGCACCATCATCACCACCTCCCCAGCACCAAACACTGCTACTAATTCTCCCAGCACCACCTGTCCCTAAAAGGTTCTATCTTCACCGTCGAGACGGGAATATGTGTGGCCATATGTTCAACACACTTTACATTTAGTTTTGTTAAATCTGCTTTGAGGAACATACTGCCAGAGGTACTTATATCCTAACCTTAATCTAGCGGTTACAACATCTTGTAATCTAGTGATCTTGTTCCTTGCTCCATATACATGTTTCACTTGATACATCTCATCATGGTAAACTATGGATCGACTAGTGCCTGTTTGCACTTGTCTACTTGCGTCAAATTCATCAATAAGTTCTTTCCTGATTACAGTTTTAAGGGTTCTTTTTGACAGACCCAAATTGTATTCCACGGTGTCTTTGTTAGACGCGAGTTTGGCGAGGGCATCATCTTTGTCATGTTTTATGAGGCCTATGTGAGAGGGGATCCACAACAGTTTGACCCTGACACCCCGGTCAACAAGGCACGCATATTTGTGTCTGGCTTCAGAGACAAGATCGTGACAACCTGAGTCGAGGGTACCAAGGGCAAGTAGTGAGGATAGAGAGTCAGTGATGATGAGACTGTCAGTGGTTTCAATGAATTTAATAGCTGTTGAGTATGTCAACTAATTCAGTTTGTAGTGGATGCCCAGTTGTTAATTCTAACTCCTTTCTCAATTATATTACCGTCAGGTTGAGTCACAACAATAGCACTTCCAGCCCTTCCACAGGCGGTGTTTAGAGATCCATCAGTGTAGATGGTCTGTGTGATATTATCATCAGTCTGTAGAGTGTGTATGTGTTCAAGAGCTCTCCAACACCAACATCACCACCTCCCCCAACACCAACATCACCACCTCCCCCAACACCAACATCTCTCCCCCAACACCAACATCACCACCTCCCCAACATCCACCACCTCCCCCAACACCAACATCACCACCTCCCCCAACACCAACATCTACCACCTCCCCAACTTTCCAACATCACCACCTCCCCAACACCAACATCACCACCTCCCCAACACCAACATCACCACCTCCCCCCAACATCACCACCTCCCCAACACTCACCCACCTCCCCAACACCAACATCACCACCTCCCCAACACCAGCATCTGCACCTCCCCCAACACCAGCATCACCACCTCCCCCAACACCAACATCTCCACCTCCCCAACACCAACATCACCCACCTCCCCCAACACCAACATCACCACCTCCCCCAACACCACCACCTTCCCCAACATCACCACCTCCCCCAACACCAACATGGGGTCTCAGGCAGACACAGGGGAGGGGGCGGAAGTGGGCGTTCCTCACCAGTAATGGCCGGGGTGGTGTGTGCACCCGAGGGTCCTCACACGGCCTCGCTGCTCACGGCACACCGTCATCATCCTTCATATGGAAGTGTACATATTGTCTTACACGTGTGTGTGTGTGGGGGGGGGGGTGTCAATGTGTGTGTGTGTTTCTTTCAGGCAGGTGTTTGTGACCGTCACTGTTAAGTTTGTGACCGTCACTGTTAAGAGAGTGACCTCAGGTGTCCACGTCAGTTCCCTCTCAGGTGTCCACGTCAGTTCCCTCTCAGGTGCCCACGTCACTTCTCTCACTGGTATCCACGTCACTTTCCTCACTGGTATCCACGTCACTTTCCTCACTGGTATCCACGTCACTTTCCTCACTGGTATCCACGTCACTTCCCTCTCAGGTACCCACGTCACTTCCCTCTCAGGTACCCACAGTCCTGGGTTAAGATGGCAATACCAGTTTTTGCAGGTGGGTCGTCTTTCCGACCTAGCTTAGGTATCTCGTGTCGGGTAAAAGTCGATGTGAGCTTTTGTTTTATTTAGTATTTAAGTTGTCTCGTCTTACCATCGACCCTGATGTGAACAGTAGTGATTCTGAAGTGTGTTCATGATCCTCGTGCGGTACAGAGTGAGCATGAAGCCAGGACATACACAACCTGGGATTGTTGTGGATCACATGGTCTCCCCAACCCATTATATCTGATGATTGACACCCTAACACTACCTTGAGGGTTTTGGATTAGGTTAGCGTTATGGTGGCTTAGGCTACAGCGTTAAGTTGGTTTATCTTAAGCTAGATTACTAATCTTCATATGAACCATTGTTCATCACCACAATTTTGACCTACATGTCACCACCCCACACATTACATCCTCCTCCACGTCCAAAACCTGGGGTATGGTGGGGGCACAGCGTGGAGGGGAGGACAGGGGAGCTGGGGTGTGGTAAGAGGAAATAACAAGCAGGGTGTGGAGAAGGTGAGAAGAGTGGAGGGACCAGTGTCATGTTGTGTGTGGTGAGCGTGAGGACTGGTCTCCCCCCGAACCACACCTCATACCCTGTCTCGGCTTGTCCTTAACTTCGTCTCGTTGAGTCTTTATCGTCTCGCATGGTTATCTTTTCCTCTGTATTACCTCAGTTACATTCTGCTGCTAGTTTTTTATTGTGTACTTTATGGTTATGACTTAAATCACCTTTTACTGTGGTGCTAGCCTTTCCCGCCAGCGGCTGACCTTTAAATGTGTGGGGGAAGAACTCTGGCCTATACCAGGTGTTTATTTATTGAAGTTGTCAACCTGTGTGTGTGTGTGTAACCACACAATCTACAAATGTTTTGTATTGTTCCCACCTTCATGAGGGACATGCTGCCAGGGGGAGTTATATTGTTATATTCTTAGTCAGCAGTGACAACATCTGGTTACACGTTATATTTGACTGATCTCATCATGGTGGACAGTGGATCGATGGAAAGGGAAGGATGGGGGAGGAGAGAGAGAGAGAGAGAGAGAGAGAGAGAGAGAGAGAGAGAGAGAGAGAGAGAGTTCCTCATATCTTTGGTCTTTCTGAACACGTGGCCAACAATATATTTCTCTCGGTAATATTTGTCCTCGAGGTTTATGCTAAGCAATATGATAGATGTAATACTATATCTGTAATGAAGGTTCGACTGTGATTCCGGCGTTGTTACATGTTCAGAAAGAGCACAGAGGGGTGGAACACTATACCTGTGGGCAACTGTACATTCTAGGAACGGATCTTAATAATGAATTATCACCCATAATACAGTAGGTGTTGAGAGGATAGTTCATTGAAAAATCACCTGCTTTCATGCTACTGTGTTTAAACATTTTGGGAGGACAATCATACAAGGGCGTAACCAAATAAATCTGTAAGTATATAACAAGAGTGAATGCACTCGCAACATATGGAATAATGTATTCACTTAAGCCAGTTTCACGCGCGCATGATCCGTGTGAACAGTCCAATTAAGCCAGCCAGTTCACTCATGGCTATCAGAACAAGCGCGCGCGCACACACACAGCTTCCTTTACCTGTAGACCACACAAGACAATTATAGTTGGCTTTATCACCAACCACAGGACACAGCTTATGACATTACATTAGTTCCTAGTTGCCAACAAACACACGTGCTTGCCCTGTAAACCCTTTTTGTGGAGACATAGGCTTCCACGTAAGATATTGCACGAACGCGTAAGCAAACATCTTGGCATCACTTGACAGGATAAAACGTTGTTGGACCAGTCGGCAAAACTTTCATAAACCTTAGTGGCATCTGACAATGGCCGGTCGGGAGGCCTACAGTGAGTAGTTGGGTGGCGAGAAAGGGTAATCGGCTGGGTGGTGTTTCACTACCAACAGGTGATAAGGAAAGTCAGTGATGTCACTACTGTCTATGGTAGTGACTTGTACGAGTAAACATGTGAGAGCAGCAAGAATGATAAGTAGTGTGTGGGGTAGATGTCCACTTACTAGTAAAGTCTCGTTTATGAATATTGTTACCATTATGCTGAGTCACCGAATGCCGCATAGATCTGCGGCTCAACTAATTTTACACAGATAGGATAGCTACTTATGTATTAGGATATTTAATATTAAGGTAATTAAATGGTGGCGAAGGTGTGGCTATTGGGGGAGGCTGGAGCCACGTTAAAAAAAAAAAAAAAAAAAAAGTAGTAGTGGTATTGTCACGAGATGATGATGATGGTGGTAGTAGTAGTAGTCGGCTTTGCTATGCCTCAGGGGAACGAGAGCTTCTGCCCCAACTCCGACAACTGCTGCAGATATTGACTATGAGGCTACTGTCACTGAATGCTGGATAGATCTGCGGCTCAACTAATTTAACACAGATAGGATAGGTTCTTATGTATTAGGATATTTAATATTAAGGTAAATAAATGGTGGCGAAGGTGTGGCTATTGGGGGAGGCTGGAGGCCACGTTTTATAAAAAAAAAAAAAAAAAATAGTAGTAGTAGTGGTGGTATTGTCACGAGATGATAATGGTGGTGTTGTCACGAGATGATGCTGGTAGTGGTGGTGTTAGCAGTGGTGGTGTAATATGGTGGTGCAGTACTAGAAACGCTCGAGGTGTTGGTAGGCTTTTTTTTTTAAATACCTTGAGATAAATGTACAGTATATATCAGGTGCCTTCAAGAGAGCTCAGCCATGTCAATATTGTTTTTCTGGCTTAATTAACTTTCAATATTAATATCAATGGGTTAATGAAGCCTGAGCCCATCCTTTGACTTTGTTGCGCCTTACAAATAATGTACTGGCTTGGGTGAACTTACCTACCATCCATCACACTCGGTCTAAGTGCAGTGTAGTGCTTCTCAAATATTGTCACAAATTTACATGTCAAGTTTTGTAGATTTATTGCTAATGATAAGTCCCTCAAACCCTCTTTGAGTGTGTTGGTTACTTTGGGCTAGCCTTGAGTGTGTTGGTTACTTTGGGCTAGTCTTGAGTGTGTTGGTTACTTCGGGTTAGCTTTGAGTGTGTTGGTTACTTTGGGCTAGTCTTGAGTGTGTTGGTTACTTCGGGTTAGCTTTGAGTGTGTTGGTTACGTTGAGCTAGCCTTGAGTGTGTGGTTACTTCGGGTTAGCCTTGAGTGTGTTGGTTACTTTGGGCTAGCCTTGAGTGCGTTGGTTACTTTGAGCTAGCCTTAAGTGTGTTGGTTACTTTGGGCTAGCCTGGAGTATGTTGGTTACTCGGGCTAGCCTGGAGTATGTTGGTTACTCGGGCTAGCCTGGAGTATGTTGGTTACTCGGGCTAGCCTGGAGTATGTTGGTTACTCGGGCTAGCCTGGAGTATGTTGGTTACTCGGGCTAGCCTGGAGTATGTTGGTTACTCGGGCTAGCCTGGAGTATGTTGGTTACTCGGGCTAGCCTGGAGTATGTTGGTTACTCGGGTTAGCCTGGAGTATGTTGGTTACTCGGGCTAGCCTGGAGTATGTTGGTTACTCGGGCTAGCCTGGGTATGTTGGTTACTCAGGCTAGCCTGGGTATGTTGGTTACTCGGGCTAGCCTGGAGTATGTTGGTTACTCGGGCTAGCCTGGAGTATGTTGGTTACTCGGGCTAGCCTGGAGTATGTTGGTTACTCGGGCTAGCCTGGAGTATGTTGGTTACTCGGGCTAGCCTGGAGTATGTTGGTTACTCGGGTTAGCCTTGGTCAGTTCAATTTACAATGTTAACCATAACACCATGTGGAGATGCTGGTACTGTAGTCCTTATTGCATGAAATTGAGTAACCTAAGCAGACCAAACGTAAACAAACGTTTTTGACTGGGTTTAGAGGGAGCATGACGACAGCAAATCGAAGGCGTATCCACTAACTATTGACCAGAACAGAATACGAGTATAGTTAGTGCGTGGATGAGCCATCGATTTGTTGGCGTCATGCTCTCCCTCAACCCCGACACGTAAACACTGGTGTGTATATTACGTGTCCGCTACTGCTAGAGACGATGGAAGGTTTCTGTGGAGGTGCACATATTTCTTAAATGTGTACTTTACTGTACTGTACTCCGGGTGAACCACTGGGGTTGGTGAGATTACTCGTGTCATTTGGTGTAAGGCTGACCTCTTAAGTGATGCACGCTGTCATACAGGATGAATGGACATTATACTCGAATCTAATGAGCCTTTTTTTTCAGGTAGTGGTGGTAATGGTAGTTAGGTAATGGTGGTAGTGATAGGCAGTGGTGGTAATGGGGGGTAGGCAGTGGTAATAGTGGTAGGCATTGGTGGTAGTGGTAGGCTATAGTGATAGGCAGTGGTGGTGGTGGTAGGCATTGGTAGTAATAGTAGTGGTAGGCAGTGTGGTGGTAAAGGTAGTGGAAGGCGATAATGGTAGGTAGTGGTAGGCGGTAATGATAGGGAATTGGTGGTAGTGGTATGCAGTGGTTGTGGTGGTAGTGGTAGGCAGTGCTGGTGGTGGTAGTGGTAGGCAATGGTGGTAGTGGCAGTATAGGCAGTGGTGGAGTAGATAACGAAGATGGAGGTAGCGTGTGGGTTGTTATGCCGGGGTTGGCAGTAGACATTATCAGACCATGGGTGAGTCACTGTTATCTCTCGCTTATCACAACTTCCGCTCTGAGGTTTTACGATGATAGCAGACGATGATTAACCCTGTTTACTGCTGCCTCGTACCTGCCTTCCTTCAGCTTTCTGCCGGTGCTGTTGTCGTGATGGTGGTGTCACTATGGTGTTAGGGGTCTGGGTGTCACGCTGGTATCGAGGTGTTGGTGTCAGGCTGTTGGTGTCTCATTGTTGTGGTGGAAACGGGGGAGTAAAGACTCAGGTGGAAATTGATGGAAGGTGGGATGGAAAGAATGTGTGTAATAGACAAGGAAATCTTGCGGAAACGGAGTGGTGGTGGTGGTAGTGGAGGGGTGATAGTAGTAGTGGGGGATGGTGATAGTGGTAGGGGCGGTGGTGATAATGGGGCCGTCGGGGTGTGGTTATGATGGTAGTGGGGGTGATGATGTTTATGGTGATGTTAGTGGTGGTGATGGTGGTGGTGATGGTAGGGGTGGTAATGGTGGTAGTGGGGATGGTGATAGTGGGGTTGGTGATGGTGGGGGTGTGGTGGTAGTGGGGTGGGTTGGTAGTGGGGGTGGTGGGAGTGGGTGGTGATGGTAGGGATGGTGATAGTAGGGGTGGTGATGGTAGTAGTGGGGGTGATGGTTGTAGTGGGGGTGGTGATGGTTGGTGGGGGTGGCAATGGTGGTAGTGGGGGTGGTGATGGTTGTAGTGGGGGTGGTGGATGGTGAGTGGGGTGGGATGGGGTGGGGGTGGTGATGGTTGTAGTGGGGTGGCAATGGTGGTAGTGGGGGTGGTGATGGTTGTAGTGGGGGTGGTGATGGTGGTAGTGGGGGTGGGGATATGGTTGTAGTGGGGGTGGTGATGGTTGTAGTGGGGGTGGCAATGGTGGTAGTGGGGGTGGTGATGGTTGTAGTGGGGGTGGTGATGGTGGTAGTGGGGTGGTGATGGTTGTAGTGGGGTGGTGATGGTGGTAGTGGGGGTGGGGATGGTTGTAGTAGTGGGGTGGTGATGGTGGTAGTGGGGGTGGGGATGGTTGTAGTGGGGGTGCAATGGTGGTAGTGGGGGTGGTGATGGTGGTAGTGGTGATGATGATTCTTCCAGCTGCCGTCTCTGCTACTGCTGAGGTGGTGGACACTGTCCTGCGGGTGGTGGACACTGTCCTGGGGTGGTGGACACTGTCCTGGGGGTGGTGGACACTGTCCTGGGGTGGTGGACACTGTCCTGCGGTGGTGGACACTGTCCTGCGGGTGGTGGACACTGTCCTGCGGGTGTGGACACTGTCCTGCGGGTGGTGGACACTGTCCTGGGGGTGGTGAACACTGTCCTGGGGTGGTGGACACTGTCCTGCGGGTGGTGGACACTGTCCTGTGGGTGGTGGACACTGTCCTGTGGTGGTGGACACTGTCCTGCGGGTGGTGGACACTGTCCTGCGGGTGGTGGACACTGTCCTGGGGTGGTGAACACTGTCCTGGGGGTGGTGGACACTGTCCTGCGGGTGGTGAACACTGTCCTGCGGGTGGTGGACACTGTCCTGCGGGTGGTGGACACTGTCCTGCGGGTGGTGGACACTGTCCTGGGGTGGTGAACACTGTCCTGGGGGTGGTGGACACTGTCCTGCGGGTGGTGGACACTGTCCTGCGGGTGAACACTGTCCTGCGGGTGGTGGACACTGTCCTGCGGGTGGTGGACACTGTTCCCTGGGGTGGTGAACACTGTCCTGGGGTGGTGGACACTGTCCTTGGGGTGGTGGACACTGTCCTGCGGGTGGTGGACACTGTCCCTGTGGGTGGTGGACACTGTCCTGCGGGTGGTGGACACTGTCCTGCGGGTGGTGGACACTGTCCTGGGGTGGTGAACACTGTCCTGGGGTGGTGGACACTGTCCTGCGGGTGTGGTGAACACTGTCCTGCGGGTGGTGGACACTGTCCTGCGGTGGTGGACACTGTCCTGGGGGTGGTGAACCTCTCCTGGGGTGGTGGACACTGTCCTGCGGTGGTGAACACTGTCCTGCGGGTGGTGGACACTGTCCGGGAGTGGTGACACTGTCCTGGGGTGGTGAACACTGTCCTGGGGGTGGTGGACACTGTCCTGGGGGTGGTGAACACTGTCCGGGGTGGTGAACACTGTCCTGCGGTGGTGGACACTGTCTCGGGTGGTGGACACTGTCCTGCGGGTGGTGGACACTGTCCTGCGGGTGGTGGACACTGTCCTGCGGGTGGTGGACACTGTCCTGGGGGTGGTGAACACTGTCCTGGGGTGGTGGACACTGTCCTGCGGTGGTGGACACTGTCCTGTGGGTGGTGGACACTGTCCTGTGGGTGGTGGACACTGTCCTGCGGGTGGTGGACACTGTCCTGGGGGTGGTGGACACTGTCCTGCGGGTGGTGGACACCTGTCCTGGGTGGTGAACACTGTCCTGGGGGTGGTGGACACTGTCCTGCGGGTGGTGAACACTGTCCTGCGGGTGGTGGACACTGTCCTGGGGTGGTGGACAGTCCTGGGGGTGGTGAACACTGTCCTGGGGGTGGTGACACTGTCCTGCGGGTGGTGAACACTGTCCTGCGGTGGTGGACACTGTCCTGCGGGTGGTGGACACTGTCCTGGGGTGGGAACACTGGGGGGTGGTGGACACTGTCCTGGGGGTGGTGAACACTGTCCTGGGGGTGGTGGCTGTCCCGGGTGGTGAACACTGTCCTGCGGGTGGTGACACTGTCCTGTGGTGACTGTGGGGTGAAACACTGTCCTGGGGGTGGTGGACACTGTCCTGGGTGGTGAACACTGTCCTGCGGGTGGTGGACACTGTCCTGCGGGTGGTGGGACACTGTCCTGGGGGTGGTGAACACTGTCCTGGGTGGTGGACACTGTCCTGCGGGTGGTGAACACTGTCCTGCGGGTGGTGGACACTGTCCTGCGGGTGGTGGACACTGTCCTGGGGGTGGAACACTGTCCTGGGGTGGTGGACACTGTCCTGCGGGTGGTGAACACTGTCCTGCGGGTGGTGGACACTGTCCTGTGGGTGGTGGACACCGTCCTGCGGGTGGTGGACACTGTCCCGGGGTGGTGGGACACTGTCCTGCGGGTGGTGACACTGTCCGGTGGTGACAGTCTGGGGTGGTGACACGTCCTGGGGTGGTGGACACTGTCCTGCGGGTGGTGGACACTGTCCTGGGGTGGTGGACACTGTCCAGTGGGGTGGTGGACACTGTCCTGCGGGTGGTGGACACTGTCCTGGGTGGTGGACACTGTCCTGCGGGTGGTGGACACTGTCCTGGGGGACACTGTCTGGGTGGTGACACTGTCCGCGGGTGGTGAACACTGTCCTGCGGTGGTGGACACTGTCCTGCGGGTGGTGGACACTGTCCTGGGGTGGTGAACACTGTCCTGGGGGTGGTGGACACTGTCCTGCGGGTGGTGAACACTGTCCTGGGGGTGGTGGACACTGTCCTGCGGGTGGTGGACACTGTCCTGGGGGTGGTGAACACTGTCTGCACTGTCCTGGGGGTGGTGAACACTGTCCTGGGGTGGTGGACACTGTCCTGGTGGGTGGTGAACACTGTCCTGCGGGTGGTGGACACTGTCCTGCGGGTGGTGGACACTGTCCTGGGGGTGGTGAACACTGTCCTGGGGGTGGTGGACACTGTCCTGCGGGTGGTAACACTGTCCTGCGGGTGGTGGACACTGTCCTGTGGGTGGTGGACACTGTCCTGGGGGTGGTGAACACTGTCCTGGGGTGGTGACACTGTCCTGGGGGTGGTGAACACTGTCCTGCGGGTGGTGGACACTGTCCGGGGGTGACACGCTGGGGTGGTGAACGTCCTGGGGTGGTGGACATGCGCGGTGGTGAACACTGTCCTGCGGGTGGTGGACACTGTCCTGCGGGTGGTGGACACTGTCCTGGGGGTGGTGGTCACTGTCCTGCGGGTGGTGGACACTGTCCTGCGGGTGGTGGACACCGTCCGCGGGTGGTGAACACCGTCCTGCGGTGGTGGACACTGTCCTGGGGGGTGGTGACACTGTCCTGGGGTGGTGGTCACGTCCTGTGGGGTGGACACGTCCTGCGGGTGGTGGACACTGCTACTGTCCTGCGGGTGGTGGACACTGTCCTGGGGTGGTGGACACTGTCCTGGGGTGGTGACACTGTCCTGCGTGGGTGACACTGTCCCGTGGGTGGTGGACACTGTCCTGGGGGTGGTGGACACTGTCCTGCGGGTGGTGAACACTGTCCTGGGGGTGGTGGACACTGTCCTGGGGGTGGTGGACACTGTCCTGGGGGTGGTGGACACTGTCCTGCGGGTGGTGGACACCGTCCTGCGGGTGGTGGACACTGTCCTGGGGGTGGTGACACCGTCCTGCGGGTGGTGAACACTGTCCTGCGGGTGGTGGACACTGTCCTGCGGGTGGTGGACACCGTCCTGGGGTGGTGCCGTGGGTGGACACTGTCCTGCGGGTGGTGGACACTGCTACTGTCCTCCGGGTGTGGTGGACACTGTCCTGCGGGTGGTGAACACTGTCCTGCGGGTGGTGAACACTGTCCTGCGGGTGGTGGACACTGTCCCGGTGGGTGGTGGACACTGTCCTGGGGTGGACACTGTCCTGGGGGGACACTGTCCTGGGGTGGTGAACACTGTCCTGCGGGTGGTGGACACTGTCCTGCGGGTGGTGACACTGTCCTGGGGGTGGTGGTCACTGTCCTGCGGGTGGTGGACACTGCTACTGTCCTGCGGGTGGTGGACACTGCTACTGTCCTGCGGGTGGTGGACACTGTCCTGGGGTGGTGGTCACTGTCCTGCGGGTGGTGGACACTGTCCTGTGGGTGGTGACACTGTCCTGCGGGTGGTGGACACTGCTACTGTCCTGCGGGTGGTGGACACTGCTACTGTCCTGCGGGTGGTGGACACTGCTACTGCTGGGGAGTGGACACTGCTACTGTCCTGTGGGTGGCACTGCTACTGTCCTGTGGGTGGTGGACACTGCTACTGTCCTGCGGGGTGGTGGACACTGCTACTGCTGGGGAGGTGGACACTGCTACTGTCCTGTGGGGTGGTGGACACTGCTACTGTCCTGTGGGTGGTGGACACTGCTACTGTCCTGCGGGTGGTGGACACTGCTACTGCTGGGAGGTGGACACTGCTACTGTCCTGTGGGTGGTGACACTGCTACTGTCCTGCGGGTGGTGGACACTGCTACTGTCCTGCGGGTGGTGGACACTGCTACTGCTGGGGTGGTGGACACTGTCCTGGGGTTGGTGGTCACTGTCCTGCGGGTGGTGGACACTGCTACTGTCCTGCGGGTGGTGGACACTGCTACTGTCCTGCGGGTGGTGGACACTGTCCTGGGGGTGGTGGTCACTGTCCTGCGGTGGTGGACACTGTCCTGTGGGTGGTGGACACTGTCCTGGGGGTGGTGTGCTGTCCTGCGGGTGGTGGACACTGCTACTGTCCTGCGGGTGGTGGACACTGCTACTGTCCTGCGGGTGGTGGACACTGTCCTGGGGTGGTGGGTACTGTCCTGCGTGGTGGACTGCTGTGGGTGGTGGACACTGTCCTGCGGTGGTGGACACTGCTACTGTCCTGCGGGTGGTGGACACTGCTGCTGCGGGAGGTGGACACTGCTACTGTCTGTGGTGGGCACGTCACTGTCCTGTGGTGGTGGACACTGCTACTGTCCTGCGGGTGGTGGACACTGCTACTGCTGGGAGGTGGACACTGCTACTGTCCTGTGGGTGGTGGACACTGCTACTGTCCTGCGGGTGGTGGACACTGTCCTGTGGTGTGGACACTGTCCTGTGGGTGGTGGACACTGTCCTGTGGGTGGTGACACTGCTACTGTCCTGCGGGTGGTGGACCTGCTACTGTCCTGCAGGTGGTGGACACTGTCCTGTGGGTGGTGGCACTGTGGTGCACTGCTTCCTGCGGTGGTGACACTGTCCTGCGGGTGGTGGACACTGTCCTGCGGGTGGTGGACCTTGCTGTCCTGCGGGTGGTGGACACTGCTACTGTCCTGCGGTGGTGGACACTGCTACTGCTGGGGTGGACACTGCTACTGTCCTGTGGGTGGTGGACACTGTCCTGCGGGTGGTGGACACTGCTGCTGTCCTGCGGGTGGTGGACACTGTCCTGCGGTGGTGGACACTGCTACTGTCCTGCGGGTGGTGGACACTGCTACTGCTGGGGAGGTGGACACTGCTACTGTCCTGGGTGGTGACACTGCTCTGTCCTGCGGGTGGTGGACACTGCTACTGTCCTGCGGGTGGTGGACACTGCTACTGTCCTGCGGTGGTGGACACTGTCCTGCGGGTGTGCCCTGCGGGGTGGACACTGCTACTGTCCTGCGTGGTGGACACTGCTACTGTCCTGCAGGTGGTGGACACTGCTACTGTCCTGCGGGTGGTGGACACTGCTACTGCTGGGGAGTGGACACTGCTACTGTCCTGTGGGTGTGGACACTGTCCTGCGGGTGGTGGACACTGCTACTGTCCTGCGGGTGGTGGCACTGCTCACTGCGGGTGGTGGACACTGTCTGTGGGTGTGGACACTGCTACTGTCCTGCGGTGGTGGCACTGCTGTCCTGCGGGTGGTGGACACTGCTACTGTCCTGCGGGTGGTGGACACTGCTACTGTCCTGCAGGTGGTGGACACTGCTACTGCTGGGAGGTGGACACTGCTACTGTCCTGTGGGTGGTGGACAGCACTGTCCTGCGGGTGGTGGACACTGCTACTGTCCTGCGGGTGGTGGACACTGCTACTGTCCTGCGGGTGGTGACGCACTGCCTGCGGTGGTGGACACTGCTACTGTCCGCGTGGTGGACACTGTCCTGGGTGGTGGACACTGCTGTCCTGCGGGTGGTGGACACCTGCTACTGCTGGGGAGGTGGACACTGCTACTGTCCTGCGGGTGGTGGACACACTGTCCTGCGGGTGGTGGACACTGCTACTGTCCTGCGGGTGGTGGACACTGCTACTGCTGGGGGGTGGACACTGCTACTGTCCTGTGGGTGGTGGACACTGCTACTGTCCTGCGGGTGGTGGACACTGCTACTGTCCTGCGGGTGGTGGACACTGCTACTGTTCTGGTGGTGGACACTGCTACTGTCCTGTGGGTGGTGGACACTGCTACTGCTGGGGAGGTGGACACTGCTGTCCTGTGGGTGGTGGACACTGCTACTGTCTGGGGTGGTGGACACTGCTACTGTCCTGCGGGTGGGTGGACACTGCTACTGTCCTGCGGGTGGTGGACACTGCTACTGCTGGGGAGGGCACTGCTACTGTCGTGGTGGTGGACACTGCTACTGTCCTGTGGGTGGTGGACACTGCTACTGTCCTGCGGGTGGTGGACACTGTCCTGTGGGTGGTGGACACTGCTACTGTCCTGCAGGTGGTGGACACTGTCCTGCGGGTGGTGGACACTGCTACTGTCCTGGGGTGGTGGTCACTGTCCTGCGGGTGGTGGACACTGTCCTGCGGGTGGTGGACACTGCTACTGCTGGGGAGGTGGACACTGTCTGTGGGTGGTTGCTACTGTCCTGCGGGTGGTGGACACCTGCTACTGCTGGGAGGTGGACACTGCTACTGTCCTGTGGGTGGTGGACACCTACTGTCCTGTGGGTGGTGGACACTGCTACTGTCCTGCGGGTGGTGGACACTGTCCTGTGGGTGGTGGACACTGCTACTGTCCTGGGGGTGGTGGTCACTGTCCTGCAGGTGGTGGACACTGCTACTGTCCCTGCAGGTGGTGGACACTGCTACTGCTGGGGTGGTGGACACTGTCCTGGGGTGGTGGTCACTGTCCTGCGGGTGGTGGACACTGCTACTGTCCTGCGGGTGGTGGACACTGTCCTGGGGTGGTGGTCACTGTCCTGCGGGTGGTGGACACTGTCCTGTGGGTGGTGGACACTGTCCTGGGGGTGGTGGTCACTGTCCTGCGGGTGGTGGACACTGCTACTGTCCTGCGGGTGGTGGACACTGCTACTGTCCTGCGGGTGGTGGACACTGTCCTTGGTGGTCACTGTCCTGCGGGTGGTGGACACTGTCCTGCGGGTGGTGGACACTGTCCTGGGGTGGTGGTCACTGTCCTGCGGGTGGTGGACACTGCTACTGTCCTGCGGGTGGTGGACACTGCTACTGTCCTGCGGGTGGTGGACACTGTCCTGGGGGTGGTGGTCACTGTCCTGCGGGTGGTGAACACTGCTACTGTCCTGCGGGTGGTGGACACTGCTACTGTCCTGCGGGTGGTGGACACTGCTACTGTCCTGCGGGTGGTGGACACCTGTCCTGGGGTGGTGGTCACTGTCCTGCGGGTGTGGACACTGTCCTCTGCGGTGGTGGACACTGTCCCTGGGGGTGGTGGTCACTGTCCCTGCGGGTGGTGGACACTGCTACTGTCCTGCGGGTGGTGGACACTGCTCACTTCCCTGCGGGTGGTGGACACTGTCCTGGGGTGGTGGTCACTGTCCTCGGGTGTGGACACTGTCCTGTGGGTGGTGGACACTGTCCTGCGGGTGGGACACTGCTCTGTCCTGTGGGTGGTGAACCTGCTCTGTCCTGTGGGTGGTGGACACTGTCCTGCGGGTGGTGGACACTGCTACTGTCCTGTGGGTGGTGGACACTGCTACTGTCCTGTGGGTGGTGGTCACTGTCCTGCGGGTGGTGGACACTGCTACTGTCCTGCGGGTGGTGGACACTGCTACTGTCCTGCAGGTGGTGGACTGTCCTGCGGGTGGTGGACACTGCTACTGTCCTGCGGGTGGTGGACACTGCTACTGGGGGAGGTGGACACTGTCCTGGGGTGGTGGTGCTGTCCTGCGGGTGGACACTGCTACTGTCCTGCGGGTGGTGGACACTGCTACTGCTGGGGAGTGGACACTGTCCAACGGGTGGTGGACACTGTCCTGTGGGTGGTGGACACTGTCCTGTGGGTGGTGGACACTGCTACTGTCCTGCGGGTGGTGGACACTGCTACTGCTGGGGAGGTGGACACTCTACTGCTGGGGAGGTGGACACTGCTACTGTCCTGCGGGTGGTGGACACTGTCCTGCGGGTGGTGGACACTGCTACTGTCCTGCGGGTGGTGGACACTGCTACTGCTGGGGAGTGGACACTGTCCAACGGGTGGTGGACACTGTCCTGTGGGTGGTGACACTGTCCTGGTGGTGGACACTGTCCTGTGGGTGGTGGACACTGCTACTGTCCTGCGGGTGGTGGACACTGCTACTGTCCTGCGGGTGGTGGTCACTGTCCTGCGGTGGTGACACTGCTACTGTCCTGCGGGTGGTGGACACTGCTACTGTCCTGCGGGTGGTGGTCACTGTCCTGCGGGTGGTGACACTGCTACTGTCCTGCGGTGGTGGACACTGCTACTGCTGGGGAGGTGGACACTGTCCAGCGGGTGGGACACTGTCCTGTGGGTGGTGACACTGTCCTGTGGGTGGTGGACACTGCTACTGTCCTGCGGGTGGACACTGCTACTGTCCTGCGGGTGGTGGACACTGCTAGCTGTTGGGAGGTGGACACTGTCCAACGGGTGGTGTGGACACTGTCCTGTGGGTGGTGGACACTGTCCTGTGGGTGGTGGACACTGTCCTGCGGTGGTGGACACTGCTACTGTCCTGCGGGTGGTGGACACTGCTACTGCTGGGGAGGTGACACTGTCCATCGGTGGTGGACACTGTCCAACGGGTGGTGGACACTGTCCTGTGGGGGTGGACACTGCTACTGTCCTGTGGGGTGGTGGACACTGCTACTGTCCTGTGGGTGGTGGACACTGCTACTGTCCTGCGGGTGGTGGACACTGTCCTGTGGGTGGTGGACACTGCTACTGTCCTGTGGGTGGTGGACACTGTCCTGTGGGTGGTGGACACTGCTACTGTCCTGTGGGTGGTGGACACTGCTACTGCTGGGGAGGTGGACACTGTCCAACGGGTGGAGGACACTGTCCTGCGGAGGTGGACACTGTCCTGTGGGTGGGACACTGCTACTGTCCTGCGGGTGTTGGATACTGTCCTGCGGGTGGTGGACACTGTCCGTGGGTGGTGGACACTGCTACTGTCCTGCGGGTGGTGGACACTGACCTGCGGGTGGTGGACATTGTCCTGCGGGTGGGACACCGTCCTGCGGGTGGTGGACACTGTCCTGCGGGTGGTGGACACTGTCCTGCGGGTGGTGGTCACTGTCTCGGGGTGGTGGATACTGTTAGAGGTGGACACTGTCCAACGGGTGGTGGACACTGTTCTGTGGGTGGTGGACACTGCTACTGTCCTCAGGGTGGTGGACACTGTCCTGCGGGTGGTGGACACTGTCCTGCGGGTGGTGGACACTGTCCTGCGGGTGGTGGACACGTCCTGCGGGTGGTGGACACTGTCCTGGGTGGTGGTCACTGTCCTGGGGGTGGGACACTGTCCGTGGGTGGTGGTCTGTCCTGGGGGTGGTGGACTATCCTGGGGGTGGTGGACACTGTCTCGGGTGGTGGACACTGTCCTGGGGGTGTGAACACTGTCCTGGGGGTGGTGACACTGTCCTGGGGTGGTGGACACTGTCCTGGGGTGTTGGACACTGTCCTGGGGTGGTGGACACTGTCCCTGGGGTGGAGGACACTGTCCTGGGGGTGGAGGACACTGTCTTGGGGGTGGTGGACACTGTCCTGCGGGTGGTGGACACTGTCCTGGGGTGGTGGGACACTGTCCTGCGGGTGGTGAACACTGTCTTGCAGGTGGTGGACACTGTCCTGCGGGGTGGTGGACCTTCTCTGGGGTGAACACTGTCCTGCGGGTGGTGGACACTGTCCTGCGGTGGACACTACTACTGCTGGGGGAGGACACAGTCCCCCGGTGGTTCTCATGGCTGGGTGGTGGACACAGTCCCGGGTGGTAGGCACTCACGGGTGGGTGCTGGACACAGTCCCCCGGGCGGTGGGCACTCGTGGCTGGGGTGGGGAAACTTGGGTAGGGTATGTCGGTGGCAGCATACAGTACAGTATACTCAACACAGTGGGTGTGTCTAGCGGTCACCAGGCCAGGCCAGGCCTGTGTTCTCCTGGTTATCTTATCCGAGAGAGCCGCCCATGTTCGGCCCCCTGTTTCCATACCTTTCTCACCACCACTATGGATATCTGTCTGCATGAGGTGGTGTGAGGTAGTGTGGGAATGAGGTAGTGTTGAGAGGAGGTGGGAGTGGAGGTAGTGTGGGAGTGGAGAGTATGGGAGTGGGGTAGTGGGGAGTGTGGGAGGAGGTACTGGGGAGGAGGTAGTGTGGGGAGGGGTAGGGGAGGGGTAGTGTGGAGGGTAGTGTGGGAGTGAGATAAAGTAACAGTTAGGTATAATGACAGCATTGGTGATGATATTGAACAGTTGATTTAGCAGGAAAACACAGATACTGAGTGAACAATAATAACAATGTTGACATGGCTGAACTTAGTGGCCCCTGATGTATACTGCATATTTATCACAAGGTATTATAGTAGAACATTTAGTATCATATGGATGACTACATGTTACGTGGTGTTAGTAAATACATATTACAATGTTACCAGTTTTATCAATATATATATATATATATATATATATATATATATATATATATATATATATATATATATATATATATATATATATATATATATATATATATATATAAAGAGTTAGTTCATGTGCGTAATCTGGTAAGTGGAAGGAAGTGATACAACATACTGTAAGTTGTGATGGGGCGAAACAAATATACAGACACAGCCAGAATCATGTTGTATAAAAGTGTTATAAAATTATTAATTTTTAGAGTTTAAGACAATTCTGTGAATATCTCTCCTCGGATGGGTTGGGGTAAGTTGTTCCACACAGTTAGGTTGAGAGTGAGTGAGGTAAGGCTGAGCCAGGAGAAGTATGGGTGGCAGATCATGAGACCCACGTGATGGGTGCCGGTTGTAGTATACGGGAAGATAACTTTGACAGTAATGATGCTTGACGGTGTGTAGTGAGGTCACGTTCCAGTGTGTGTTGTGTCTACTGGCTATGGTCTCATTCTATCTCTTTTACTCCCAGTTGTCAGTATTGTGTGATGCTGTGTCGTCCTTCTAGGACTAGGGGATCACCCGAACAATAGACACACCGGCTTATTTCACTAGAAAATTGATCACCCGAAAGCTAACTTAACGTTATAATGACGTAGCTGCAACACACATGCACACACCACACCACACACACCACACCACACACACCACACATGCACACACCACACACACACACACACCACACACCACACCACACACACACACCACACACACACACACACACACACACCACACATGCACACACCACACACACACACACACCACACACATGCACACACCACACACACACACCACACCACACCACACACACACACCACACCACACCACACCACACACACACACACACCACACACACACACACCCACACACACACACACACCCACACACACACACACACACCCACACACACACACACACACACACACACCACACACACACACCACACACACACACATGCACACACCACACACACACACACCACACACACACCACACACACACCACACACACAACCACACCACACACACACACACACACACCACACACACACCACACACACACACACACACACCACACACGCACACACCACACACACCACACACGCAACACACCACACACACACACCACACCACACACCACACCACACACACACCACACACACCACACACACACACCCACACACACACACACACACCACACACACACACACCACACACACACACACCACACACACACACACACATCACACATGCACACACCACACACACACACACCACACACACCACACCACACACACATGCACACACCACACACCAACACCACACCACACACACCACACACACACACACACACACACACCACACCACACCACACACACACACACACACACCACACACACACACACCACACACGCACACACCACACACACACACACCACGACCACACCACACCACACCACACACACACCACACACACACACACCACACACACACACACACACCACACACACACACACCACACACACACACACCACACACACACACACACACACCACACACACACACACACACACACACACACCACACACACACACACCACACCACACACACACACACCACACACACACACACACACACACCACACCACACACACACACACACACACACACCACACGCACACACCACACACACACACCACACACACACACACCACACCATACACACACACACACACACCCACCCCACACCACCCCACACACACACACACACACCACACACACACACACACCATACACACCACACACACACACCACACACACACACACACCACATCACACACACCATACACACACACATGCACACACCACACACACACCACACACACACCATACACACACACACACCACACACCACACACACCACACACACACACACACACCATACACACACACACACACCATACACACACCACCCCACCCCACACCACACCACCCCACACCACCCCACACCACACACCACACCACACACACACACACACCACACCACACACACACACACACACACACACCACACCCCACACACACCACCATACACCCCACACGCACCATACACCCACACGCACCATACACCCCACACGCACCATACACCCCACACGCACCATACACCCCACACGCACCATACACCCCACACGCACCATACACCCCACACGCACCATACACCCCACACGCACCATACACCCCACACGCACCATACACCCCACACGCACCATACACCCCACACGCACCATACACCCCACACGCACCATACACCCCACACGCACCATACACCCCACACGCACCATACACCCCACACGCACCATACACCCCACACGCACCATACACCCCATCACGCACCATACACCCCACACGCACCATACACCCCACACGCACCATACACCCCACACGCACCATACACCCCACACGCACCATACACCCCACACGCACCATACACCCCACAGCACCATACACCCCACACGCACCATACACCCCACACGCACCATACACCCCACACGCCCCATACACCCCACACGCCCCATACACCCCACACGCCCCATACACCCCACACGCCCCATACACCCCACACGCCCCATACACCCCACACGCCCCATACACCCCACACGCCCCATACACCCCACACGCCCCATACACCCCACACCGCCCCATACACCCCACACGCCCCATACACCCCACACGCCCCATACACCCCACACGCCCCATACACCCCACACGCCCCATACACCCCACACGCCCCATACACCCCACACGCCCCATACACCCCACACGCCCCATACACCCCACACGCCCCATACACCCCACACGCCCCATACACCCCACACGCCCCATACACCCCACACGCCCCATACGCCCCACACGCCCCATACGCCCCACACGCCCCATACGCCCCACACGCCCCATACGCCCCACACGCCCCATACGCCCCACACGCCCCATACGCCCCACACGCCCCATACACCCCACACGCCCCATACGCCCCACACGCCCCATACGCCCCACACGCCCCATACGCCCCACACGCCCCATACGCCCCACACGCCCCATACGCCCCACACGCCCCATACGCCCCACACGCCCCACACGCCCCACACGCCCCACACGCCCCACACGCCCCACACGCCCCACACGCCCCACACACGCCCCACACACCCCACACGCCCCACACACCCCACACGCCCCACACACCCCACACGCCCCACACACCCCCACACACACCACACACCCCACACACCCCACACACACACCCACACACCCCACACACACCACACACCCCACACACACCACACACACCCCACACACACCACACACCCCACACACACCACACACCCCACACACACCACACACCCCACACACACCACACACACCCCACACACACCCCACACACACCACACACCCCACACACCCCACACACACCACACACCCCACACACACCACACACCCACACACACCACACACCCCACACACACCACACACCCCACACACACACCACACACCCCACACACACCACACACCCCACACACACCACACACCCCACACACACCCCACACACACCACACACCCCACACACACCACACACCCACACACACCACACACCCCACACACACACCACACCCCACACACACCACACACCCCACACACACACCACACACCCCACACACACCACACACCCCACACACACACACACCCCACACACACCACACACCCCACACACACCATACACCCCACACACACACACACACACATGCAGACGCACACACACACACACCATACACCCCCACACACACCATACACCCCCACACACACACACCATACACCCCACACACACACACACACACACCATACACCCCACACACACACACACACACCATACACCCCACACACCCCACACACACACACCCACCATACACCCCCACACACACACCATACACCCCCACACACACACACACCATACACCCCCACACACACCCCACCCCACACCCCCCACACACACACACCACCCCACACACACACCACCCCACACACACACACACACACCATACCATCACCCCACACACCATACACCCACACACCATACACCCCACACACAACCATACACCCCACACACACCATACACCCCACACACACCATACACCCCACACACACCATACACCCCACACACACCATACACCCCACACACACCATACACCCCACACACACACCATACACCCCACACACACCATACACCCCACACACACACACACACCATACCATACACCCCACACACCATACACCCCACACACCATACACCCCACACACCATACACCCCACACACACACCATACATCCCACACACCATACACCCATTAATAATTATACACCCCACACACTATACACCCCACACACACCATACAGCTGGATGATGGCTGTGCGTGAGTTGATTTATGTGGTGAGGCAGGAGCACAGGCTGCAACCATGCATCTTGGCTCGTCCTTTTCCTGATCCAGTGGTGCAAGTGTTGCAATGACTGGGGAGAGGGAGAGTTGCAATGGACTGCAGATAGCCCAGTTTGTTGGGTTTCGCCTTAGTAGCCTGTCCATCATGCATTGCTTTCCTCTGCCAGTGTAGTCATTGGGTTCCCATGTTGGTCACCTCTTCTGCCTATACAGTACTGCCATTTGGGTCTTGTTGGAGCTCTGTAAGCATGTCTGCCTGATGTGGGGCTCCAGTGCAGATTTTTTGTTCAGGGTTTACTCTTGTAGCCTTATACCTTTCAAGGTTAATCTGCAAGGCAGCATGGCAGTGGTTGGTAGGTGCCAGGACTCTTCCACATCTCTTAAAAAATATCTATTGTCTAAGTATGAATATTTCTTGTAACACCTACTATATTTACAGTACCTGCTTTTATTGTCCCATCAAAAACGTTTTATCGGAAATTATCATGTAAATAGATAAGTAATTACCATTGCAATAAACATAATTGCCAACTAGACATAATCCTGACAGCTCTGTACTCTTGTTCAACCTTATTACTGTACAACCCATGTTGTATTGCTTCCCCATTATACTTATGTTTTTCAATTCCACTGTAATTTATGTATACTATAAAAAAAAATAATTAGTGACACCTCGGTTAACGAAATTTCGGTTAACGAACTGCCTTCCATAAGGATCTTCAATTCGGTTAACGAACAAAAATTCGGTTAACAAATTTCTTACGAACCGACCTCAACATGTTTTCGCTTGCACTGGCCGGGCAACCAGCTTTAGTATCAGTCCGCCAATACATTAATCGGTTCTAGGGCTTAAATTCCTTACTATTTTAGTAAATATCAAGAAGTTTATACTATTCAATAATTTTAAAAGTTTAATATTCAATTTTTTAGTCATTTTAACAATTATTGAACATAATTGAAGGTAAAGTGACTAGTTTAAAGCGCAGCATCCAGCCTCTTAACACAGCAAACAGGCGTTAGTCTCTCTGTTTTCACTGGAGGTAACATCTTGCTTGAGACTCTTCAACTAAACGCTTTTTTTCTGTGTTTCCAAGCAAATTATTGGTCATTTTGAAATATATTTTACATATTGACAATATATAATGCAGTGCAGTGTTGATTTAAAGAAAATAATCTTGAAATACACCAAGAGAACTAAAATTTTATGGGTGAAATGGTGCCATGGGGTGACTTCTCTTCCACCCCAATGCCTTCTCTTCTTCCTTCTCCTCCACCCCCATTCTAATTCCCATCATCATCATCATCATCCAGGAGCCTTCTACATACACACCTCAAAGTAAGTGAACTTTTCTACCATTTTTGTTGAATTTAGGAAATTTTCGGTGAGCTGGAACCAATTACCCAAAAACCCATTGAAACAATGGTTTCGGTTAACGAACTTTTTGGTTAACGAATGACCTTCTGGAACGGATTGAGTTCGTTAACCGAGGGGTCACTGTAACTAAAAAAAAATAAATAAATAAAATTAATAAATATTGAAGTGATTAACCGTGGTAACATTATGAGATGTTTTTATTTCCACCATACTATTGTACTATTCAAGATGATACTAAATGTTACATAATACTTCCTTGAGATAATTGTATAGTACTGTACTGTACAGTATATATCAGGTGCCTAAAAGAGAGCTCAGGTTCTCAACTGGCTCAGCCATGTTAATATTGTTATTATTATCCACTCTGTATCTGTGTTTTTCTGGCTAAATAAGCTGTTTCAATTCAATTCAATTCATTGGGCTTATGCACTATTCCTCTGGGCCCACTGCTGCTCTGAGAGCCCCTGTTGGTCTAGCCTAGGCCCATGAGGCACCCAGTTACCATGTTGCCATAAGGTGGCACAGCAGGAGTCTTGAATGTGAAGAGGCTGTGTACTGGTAGGGGAAAACTTACGCGAGTTGCTTCCCTGTTTGCCACAAGGGCTTGACAGCGGCAGTAGCTGAAAGTAAGAGGAAGCAAGCAGTGCTTGCACCTAACACTTAACATACTGTTTTGCTGTCACACTAGAAGCATTATACCACCCTGTACACACATACACACACTCTCCCCACTCCACTCACTGTCTTGTCAGCTTTCTTGACTACATATACCGCCATCTGGAAAAACGTCGTCGCCTTCATTGACTTCACCAAAACATTTGATCTGGTCGACCACAATTTAATCATCAATAAAGCTATTGACCTCGGGTTTCGAAGAAGTCTTATACCGTGGCTTACAGACTTCCTAAGTGACCGATGCCAAGCCTTATGCTTCCGAGGAGGTGTCAAAACTTTTCAGTCACTCGGCTGTGGCATCACCCCCAGGCACCAAGATGGGATCGCTCTGCTTCCTTATGCTTACGGTATCAATGATGCTGGAAATATGTCGACGACTCCACCATTGGGATCAATGTCAACAACTCGGCTCCCAACTACATTGCCCTCCAGGATTTATTGGTCTCCAAAATTGGGCCACTAACAACCACATTACCATCAACCATACCAAAACCAAGGTTATGCACATCAACCTCTCCTCCGACTTGTCCCACCCCCTTCCATTACTTTGGACCCCTACACATTCCAGGTTGTAGACTCCACGAAGCTCCTTGGCGTCACTATAGATAACAAACTAAATTGGGAAACACACGTCAGTGAAGTAGTCAAATCCTCCAGTTTTCGTCTCCACCTCCTCCGCCGACTAAAGTCCCTTCGAGTTCCTGTGCCTGAGCTCCTCAGTGTTTACATAACATTCCTACTTACCAAGCTCACCTATGCATCCCCCTGCTGTCTTCCTCTCTAAATGCGACACATTGTAAACACCTAAAAAAACGTGCAGAAGAGGGCATGCAAGATTATTCTTTCCCTCTCCTACTCCACATATCAAGAAGCGCTCAACACACTGACCCTCTCGGCTCTCTCTGACCATCACCACGACCTCATCCACAAATTTGGTGAGAAGCTTCTGCACAATCCTCGACACTGGCTCCTACTTCCACCCAAGATCCCTCGTCCGCGAAAAGCTGTTCGACACCACAACTGCATCCAGCCCATACGAGCACATACTGATCGCTATAAGAACAGCCCAGTCCCAACCATTGTAAAAATTATCAACAACTCGTAATCAACCAGTGTATTCACTCCCAGTCAATCTTACCTTTTTGCACTGTCACTATGTTGAAATGCCCTGTGGTATGACCTTCTCCCCTCCTAGTTATTATATATCATATTTATATCACTTATGTTAATTGTATATTATTTGTCAATCAAGTGACCCATTCCCCAATTATGTAACTGTATATATTCAGCCTTCTGGCTGCCATGCTCTTTCAATAAACCATCAATTAATAATAATATTAATAACATTATTATTATTATTATTATTATTATTATTATTATTATTATTATTATTATTATTATTATTATTATTATTATTATTATTATTATTATTATTATTATTATTATTATTATTATTATTATTATTATTTATTTTTCATTACGATTAATATTATTATTATTACACAGTACTGTACAGTGGTTCCTTGGTTAACGAACACAATTCGTTCCAGAAGGTCGTTCGTTAACCGAAAATTTTGTTAACCGAAACCATTGTTTCAATGGGATTTTGGGTAATTGGTTCCAGCTCACCGAAAATTACATAAAAAAAAAAATATGCAGTAAAGTACACTTACTTTGAGGTGTGTATGTAGAAGGCTCCTGGTTGATGATGATGATGGGAATTAGAAGTGGGGGTGGAGGAGAAGGGAGAAGAGAAGGAAGTGGGGGTGGAAGAGAAATCACCCCATGCTTGAAGCTGTCATTTCACCCATAAAATTTTAAGTTCACTTGGTGTAATTCAAGATTATTTTCTTTAAATCAACACTGCACTGTACTATATATTGTCAATATGTTAAATAAATTTCAGAGTGACCAATAATTGTACTGTAAAAACGTAAAAATACTCTGTGTTCAAGAGACCCATAAGCAAGATGTTTCCTCCACTGAACAGAGACACAAACTGAGGCCTTGGTGGATGAGTGAAGTGGCTGATGGGTGTGCCAAAAACAAGTTCCCTGTACTGCAATTATGTTAAATAAGTGTTAAAATGACTACTGTAATAATTTTAATATAAAACTTGGAAAATTATTGAATAGTACAACCTTCTTGATATTTACTCCAATTTTAACGAATGTAAGCCCTAGAACCGATTTCTGTATTGGTGGACTAATCTTCCAGCTGGTGAGCAAGCCAAAGCATGTCGAAACATTTTCGTAAGAATTTCGTTAACCGAATTTTTGTTCATTAACCGAAATGAAGATTCTTATGGAAGGTAATTCGTTGACTGTAAATTCGTCAACCGAGGCGTTCATTAACCGAGGGACCACTGTATACAGTACTGGGGCCGGATACTCAAAAAAATTTATGGGACTGTATGTCGTTGCGTACCCGTAACTGGACTCACAGTCTCAGATTGGCATACTCAAAACACAGATGGTATACTCAAAACCAATATTTGACATTGAACTCCGTAAGTTACCGCAAGTAACTTACACCAGCTCCCGAGGTTGTGTAACACTCTCAACCCGGATGTAGTAGTGACTAATTCCCGATTGTATAGAAAATAATAATAATATATGTTGTAATAATGCTTGTTAGACTTGTTTTATCATAGAATAATGAAGAAAATGTTTTGTACATCAACATACTGAAATATAATATTTCACTTTGTCTTTTTCGTAACTTTTTTGTTGCCATAATAAGCGGCTTGAGTGTTTGTGTTTGTCTCAGTTTGGAAGAGACGCATCTTTTGTCTTCTTACACATTATAAAGTATTTCTTGCCAAAATAGAAGGTTTGTATTGTTCACACTTAGGGTAAAAATATGTTTTATGACTGAGTAAACTTGCAGATAGAACTTATTAATGTTGTATAGCCGTAAATATCCCTCAGTAATGAAAGCCAATATGAGGTCAAGTGAACATTCCTGCCAAGACTTCGCCTTGTTTTTCTAATATTCAACCAATAGTCTTAGCCTATTTTCTTATGTATATGGCTTATGATAACATGAAAGGCTATAAATTTCCATAGGCTAGCCAAAATTAAATGATATTAGGCGTAAAATATGGATTGCAATTAACTTGATTAATAGGTGCCTATATAACTGCTTTTTCAGTCTTAGGCAAATAAATGTTTAAACATGGGGCCTACTTAATTTAGTTAGAACATGAGGATTATTTAAATAAGAAATTATACTAATAGGGTATAGGTTAGATAGATAGGTTTGGTTATGTTATGGTATGTTAGGTTAGAGAATGTGTACATGGTTTTTTGGTGAGCGTCAGGCCGTCAGTGAGACACTTAGTCTAGCAGCTACCTTAGGCTTAGTTCCAGACTTTCCTTGAACATTATCATAGGTAGAGTATTAATTTAAGAAAATTTACGGCTAATCCGATATATTTTCAGGTTTTAAATTGTTGTTTTTTGTATGAACTTGAAGACAATTCAGACCAAATGTTCCCAACATTGAAAGGAAAACACCAGGGTCTAGGCTAAATGAGTAATTTAAGAGAAGTGATTTGTCATTTAGGTTAGGCAAGGCTATGCTATCAATAACCAATTTATTTGAAATTGCCCAGGTTAAGGCTATCTTAGTATAGCTTATGTGTCTTGTCACAGGCCAACATTATGCAAGGGATTATTTACCTAAATTCTAGTGGGGTAAAACACCAAATACTGTGAGATCTCTGTTAGCCAGAACAATTGGTGAAGAGCACTACCGTGAATGAATGAGTGTTTTCCCGTTAACGAGACATTTATCACAAATCAAGAAAATATCCCTCATCCCCAGAATGTTTATGGTAATGGAAAAATTTTCTCGGTAGTTCCTGCAATTGCCCATTACATCATCTTTCGAACCCAGAAATATATTCCCCATCTCACTGAAATTAGGTCGTCTCTTCTTGGCTGGTGGTCCTTCCATGTTTACAATATAATATTACGTGCGTCGCTCTCAGCTGATTTCTCCTTCTCTTGTGATTGGTTGATGATTTTGTTAACTGAGCGTTGATTGGCCAACTAGCATCTGCACTGACATCTACCGTCCGACAAGAGAACTTAATTTACAGTGTAAACACTAGAGTTACGAGAACTTACGGAAGGCTTACGGAACCATAATTAAATTTTGAGTTTGCTAAATTTATGGTAGTGTAAGGCTTCCACAATATATGGTACTGTATCATGCTGAAAAACGTAACTTATGAGGTGTTTTGAGTATCCGGCCCCTGGTACATATCATTATACTTGTATAATGAATAACATATTTTAACGTACAATGTTAAGTTAAATAGAGATACAGTATTGTATAACATGGATAATAGGTTTAAATTTTCACTATTGTGTGCTCATTTTCGGAAGGCAAATTAAGGTGCCTACTTTCTCTAATGTGCATGTGGTAGTGTGTATACAGTATACAGTACAGATTTGGATAGGTACAAAATGGGATATTTATTGTTTTTAAATATTTATTTAATGCATCGAGTGAGTTGGTATTGGGTGTCCGATGTTAGATACAATATAACGTATTGGTTGTATTTGAAAGGATTTGTATGAATAAATGGTAGAATTTCTCCATTGCGTGTGTGTCAGTAATTGTAGTGATGAGTTGATGTGGTGCATTATTTGGGTGATTGTATGTAAGTCAATCATGTTGACCATACTGTATATATTTCAGGCATCAATGGACTTACCGCCGGACAAGGCGAAGTTGCTTAAGCAGTACGACGACGTCAAGAAGTGGGACATGATTTGTGACCAGGAGCGAGTGAGCGCCAAGGATCCTCCGTCACACTACCTCAACAAACTCAAGACTTACCTTGACCCAAAAGCTTCTAGGTCCAGCAGGGTGAGTTTTGTTGTAGCGTGTATATGTGGCGCAATTAGTCAAATTTCTCTTTCTTATATGTCAAGTTTTTCTTTCTTTAGGACCACGTACACATGTACATAAAGGAGATCTTGCACTCAGGATGGAGGTGAGAAAGGAAACTCAGAATAGCATTGACTCCATGTACAGTCTCTCCTCCACTTACGACGGGGTTCTGTTCCGACAATCAGGTCGTAAGTCGATTGAGTCTTAAGTTGAACCGATGAAAACAATACATAGTACAGGTAATAATTGTAAATCTTTTACCTTTTTAATACACAAACTGAGCGGGATACGACGTGGATGCTGTACACACGCGGCAGTGTGCCAGCCGAAGTTGTCGTAAGGTGTCGTTGGACATTACGACCAAATGTCTGGACTCGAAAATGATGTAAAATATTTTAATATAATATAATATAACAACAATGACCATCGTAAGTCTGGGTAGTTGTAAGTTGAGGAGAGACTGTATATTGTATACAGTATACAATGCAGTGGGATGCTGGGGAGTTGATTTGTGGGTGAGCTGCTTCTGGAGAGGAGGTGTTGCCAGCTGGCGAGCGTTGAGTAGAATGACCTTCCTGGTGAGGCAGGGGGATATTTATATAATCCTGCCTACTCAGGGTCACAGGTGTGAGATGAAATGCGCCGATGATTCACTGGGCAAGGACGGCAGGTGGCCAATCAGCGAGTGATTCAGGGGCAAAGGCTGTGGTATGGAACTCGCTGCTCACTGCCTGTGGCGAGGAGGTAGAGAATTTGTAGGGAGTTAGCTGCTACAGTGTGCTCTTTATTTTTAGTAAGTTTTCCCAACCATTATTATTATTATTATTATTATTATTATTATTATTATTATTATTATTATTATTATTATTATTATTATTATTATTATTATTATTATTATTATTATTATTATTATTATTATTCGCTCATTGACGGATTTCAACGAAACTCTGTAGGATGTTGCCTGTAAATTAAACAATGCAGACCAAATTTAAGTGTCTTACATCAAAAGTCACTATCACAGGAAAGCCAAAATTTTGTCCAGACCAAAACTTCTTTACTGTACACAGTTTGTAATACAGATATATTGAAGCAACTTTACATGAATATCTGTACTGTAATTAAGGTAAATGTGGGGGAAACGGTTATTGTCCAAAGGACTTTATGGAATTAAACCAATATTTCTGGAGGTGTTATTTGTGTGTATGTATTATACTAAACACGACAATGCACAGAACCCAACAGGCCCCCCAGACCTTTCCGGCATATACTCGATAACTCGGCACATACGGGGCTCTGGCATTGCCGAATTATCCCAAATTCCTACTTATCGAGGCACTTCCCCCTCCTACAAAAATACACCAATAAAAAATTATCGACCCATATATGTGTACTACAGTATATGTAATTACTTAATGTAAACAGTAAAACTTACCAACACTGCAGGTGAAGAATGAAGCATCATATGACAGATGCATGGTAGGTGACACAGAGGCATGGTAGATGACACAGAGGCATGGTAGGTGACACAGAGGCATGGTAGGTGATGCAGGAGGCATGGTAGGTGATGCAGGAGGCCAGATATGACGAGATTTTCCCAGATAATTTTATATATCTCAGCTTTTCCCGAGTTATACTAATACATTCCAAGACCATATCCATGCCGAGTTATATGAAATTCCGAGTTATCAAATGCTGAGTTTTCGAGGGAATTCTACCAATGGGGGTTTTTGGAGAATACCGAACCAGCACAAACACAATTAATAGAAGTATTTTTCGTGATCGTGGAATAACTAGTACCTGTGATTGGGGTTAATGAGACGCAGTGGTAAAAGATAACCCTTCTATTCCCCAACACTACAGACGGAATCAGTAATTGTACACATACACTAGAGTAACTTCCGAGCTTAGCTTACAACACTACAATGGGAAACAAAAGCTGTACGTACATGGCATCAACAAAATTATTAAGACATTTATTGCATCCGAAAAGAACTAATAATGCATATCACTACATTACCCTTCTCACTCTTACTGGATACTTCTCTAACATCCTGTTCCTTCAGCTTCCACACACTCCTTCTTAGAATACAGTATACACCTTCCTTTCTCTATGATAGGGGTCACCTGCCCAAGTTAGATGGGAACTGCACTACACGAGGAGGTGATTTCTTCTCTGGAGTACCTAGCCGATGAATCCTCCAAGGATTCTGCCAACCATTATGATGATTGACAACAATGATATGGCTCCCAGTCCCAGGCGAAGAGGGGTGCTAAGAATCTCACAGTTTATCAATACCAGACACATTATCAAAATTGCGATATGGAATGTTTGAACAATGACACAAGGTAGTAAACTTGAACAGGTGGAGAGAGTGTTCAAACAGTACAAGATTGACATTATGACATTGAATGAAACAAGATTGGGAGGAATGAATCGAGTAGTGACACCTGATGGAAACAACTTGCTTGTTTCTGTTAGAGAGGATGATTTAAGACGAGATGGCGTCTTGTTACTGTTGAGTAGAAGTGCACTGAGCGCTGACAGAATGGAAACCAATTGGTGCAGGAAGAATGCTGTTAGCAAGACTGAAGTCTAAGTAAACTAATATGAGCATTGTAGTGTGTTACGCGCCTGCAAATACCACCCCAGATGAAGTGAAAGATGCTTTCTATGAGGAACTGCAGGATGTTTTGAGTAGTATTCTGGACAGAGATAAAAAGATTGTTCTAGGCGACTTTAATGCACAGGTGGGCAGCGACAACCGTGGCATGGAACGTGTCCTGAAAAAATACGGATTAGGCGAGGCTTACGAGAATGATATGCGTTTGTTCAGTTTGTGCTCGACTAACAACCTCGTTATTAGCGGGACAATCTTTTAGCATAAAGATATTCATAAGTATACATAGACGTCTCCAGATGGGAACTATCGCAATCAGATTGGCCATGTTATGACTAGTAAGCAGAGGTGCAACTCGCTACGAGATGTGCGGACGTACAGAGGTGTGGATGTCGGAAGTGACCACCAAATGGTTGTGGCAACCGTACACTTGAAATTAGAAGCGAGAGAGAGAAACGAGGAACTGACTCGCCCCAGATTAAAGAAGCGTTTCAACTTGATTGCTGCAACTGCTTCATCGTATTGGAGACATTGAATGGAGAGGAACCTGGGGTGTCGGAAGTTGAAAACATAAAGACAGACATTAAACAGTTGTATCAGGGCTCAGCTGAGAGAGTTTTTGGAAAAAAAGAGAGGAACTAAGCTGAAGAAATGGATCTCAGAAAAGACCTGGAGCATTATGCAAAGAGACGTACACAGAAAGTGTATGTTGATAGACTTGAAGATGAAAATGCTCTTGAAATAGAAACAGCCAAATACTGGAGCCTTATTAGCGAAGTAAAACGATGTGCAAGATGCGATAAGCGGCTTTTTCTGGAAAATATGGTAGAAGAAGTAGACAGGGCACTTAATTCCAATAATGGACATGGAGTAAGTAAAGCATACGATATAATTAAAGACATATCTGGTATAGGCAGGAAAAGAAAAAGACTACCAGTACGTGCTGTGAACAGAGAGTTGATAACATCAGAGGAACATAAAGGAATGATGGGGAGAGCATTTCCGGATGGTAATGAATAAAGCCTTCCATAGCTCTAATACTCTTACTATACACCAGCCTGATGAACAATTGGACGTCAAATATGGGTGTCATTACGGTGAAGGAAATTGAAAGGGCACTAAAGCAGTTGAAGAACTGGAAGGCACCAGGTCTACCTGTAGATGAAATAACTGGAGAAATGCTGAAAGCCGACACAAATGGTGCATCTCGAGTACTATTAAAGCTATTTCAAGAAATGTTGAGCACTGAGGTTGTCCCGGATGAATGGAAACAAGGAATCAATATAAAACTGCCCAAGAAAGGCAATTTACGGGAGTGTGGAAACTGGAGAGGGATAACATTAACAGGAATACTGTAGTGTCAAAGGTTTTCTGTCTGGTCATACTGAACAGTGTTCAAGAATCCTTAGACCAAAGGCTAAAGCCCCGACCTTACTATCGGACAGTGACTGGCGGACTGTGTCTTCACCGGGCACAGTCTGTCGGGTATGACTGTGATGTTGTCCACACTGCTGAGTAGGTGGTCAGGCAGTAGCCAGTAGGTGGTCGGCAGCCCCTGAGTGTGGTATCACCATGCGCAACACAGTTGGAAAGAAGAAAATAGTGCTGTATAGCATATGAACTGCTGTATGTGTAAAAAAGAAAAGAGAGAGAGAGAGAGAGAGAGAGAGAGAGAGAGTTTTTTTTTACGTACCTCATGATCAGAACATAACTCCGTAGCCACATCTTCAGTAGTGTGATTGGTACCGGCATCCATGTTTGACACATATATTCTGATTGTTTCACTCTCATTCAGAAATGACAGGTCATTAAAGCACCATAATTTTCGCCTGTAAACTTCGTCTGTCCCAGCTCCTGAGATTTATGTACCAGTCTCATTTCACGTCTATGTTGATTTCGTAGTGTCTCTATTTTCCGCTTTATATCCCCTGTGGTAATGGAGGCTGTAATCTTCCTTATCTCCTCTGCAATTCCCTTGAGTGCTGCTGCACGTTTGTCTCTATCTTTGTACATGTCACTTTTGACATTCCATAGGCACGGGTAATGGCGATAAAGGTCAATTAATCGTACGGCATCTTGTCTGGACCAGTGGAGGTTTGCAGGTTCTGTGGTGCACGTGGACGGAGGGCTAGACATGAAGACGAGGTAAACCGAGCAACCACCACCTGTGGCTCGTGGTGAGACCGTGAGAGACTGACAGCCAGGTGTAACTTTTTGTGGCTGGCAGCGTCGTCGGTCCATGCCTGGCGCCAAACCACTGGGCAGTCTGCTGATTTCGCTCAACTACGGGCACGGGCTGTCCGCTGGTTTGCCCGTCAAAGTTACCACAAAGTGTGCGATGACGGACTCATCACTCGTGCCCGACGGTCACTGTCTGATAGTGTGGACGAAGCTTAAGAGATGAACAGGCAGGGTTCAGAAAATCAAGAAGCTGCAGTGATCATATATTCTCGCTACATCACATAATGCAGCAGAGTGTGGAATTCAGAAAACCGTTGATAATGGCATTTGTCGATTTTGAAAAAGCCTTCTATAACGTACATAGATCAACTATGTGGAAAATCTTACGGAACTATGGAATGCCAGAAAAATCCGTTCGTTTGATAGAAGAAATTCATAAGGGCAGCAGATGTCGTGTGAACGTTGCTGGCCAACTTTACCCAGAATTCAATGTCGAGAATGGGGTGTTGCAAGGTAGTGTTTTGTCTCCATTGCTGTTCTCTGTACTTATTGATTTCATATTGGAAGAGAAAGTGGGTGATAAAAGAGAAGGAATCAAATGGGTCTACAATAAATACCTCGCAGACTTGGATTATGCAGACGATGTAGTGCCGATGAGCAGATCCATTCAGAATTTGCAAACTATGGTTAGCAGACTGCAGAAAAAAGGGAAAAGGAGCTGGATTAAGGATTAATGTTAGAAAAACAGAGGTTATGAAAACAGACCAAGAAATTGAAGGGAACATTCAGGTGGAGGACCAAATTCTAGAAGAAGTTCCTGTTTTCAAACATTTGGGGACATTCGTCAAAAATGATGGATCACTTGAAGATGAGTTTCATGACAGAAAGAAGGTCAACAAGTTATGGGTATACTGGGCAGTGTGGAAGTCACATAGACTAACGTCCATGCCAAACTGAGATTATATACAAGACCCGTTTTGGTATATGGAAGTGAATCTTGGTATGATAATGACACTATCCAGAAGATTCCAAACTTTCGAGAATAAGGCATTGAGAAGAATCTTGAGCATAAGATAGCGTGATCGTATTAGAAATGAGATGATAAGAGAAGTCACAAATGTTCCCTATATCGATGAATGGCTGATGAAGAATAGATGGAAGTGGCTGAGGCACGTTCTGCGTGTGCGTCCGGATAGAGTATTGAGATAGGTAGTCGAGTGGAGAGTGGGCAGAACGAGAAGAGGAGGAAGACCAATGCCTACATGGATCAGAACTAAAAGAAGGGAGACGGAGGACGAGTTAAATACAACCATGGAGAGGGCTCAAGATCGAAATGGCTGGTGAGAGTATGTAGAGGCCCTTTGCGCCACCCTCCTTGGTAACAGGTAACAGTCACACAGAAGCAATCTCTGTTGCGAACTTGCGAGGCACATTATTCCCTGTTATCACCTTTACGTCCCTAACGAGGTCCCTGTCTGATCTCCAAATGAGAAAGTCTTCAATCTGTTTTTGTTCCAACCGACTTATATACAGCTCCTCCCCGACTTACAACCTACTTGACTTACGACCACCCGCACTTACAAAACTACCTCAGTCGTACCAAAATTTTGTCAAATTATGTATTTTTGAGTCCCAATGTCAGTGTACTGACAAATTTTTCGTTTGTAATTCACTTTTAAATGGCTGCCAAGCTTAAAAGTGAGAGTTTTGTGGTGCTGAGAAGAAAAAGAGACACCCATTTTAGATTTTCTATGTATTATTTAGGCATTTTCGATTTACGACCATTTTGACTTACAACCTGGATTTAGGTCTCTAACCCCATCGTAAGTCGGGGAGGAGCTGTATTCAGCCTACTCACACTCGTCTTAAATCGTGTCTTATAATAAAAATAATAATTATAATAGTAATAATAGCTGATCTTTTGTTTCTCAAAAGCGCCAGTCCTTCTAAAGAATTCACTAGCGCTCAAAACACTACAATGGGACTTGAGAATAAAAAGAAATACTGTACTACAATAAAATATCACAAAGTGACAGTTCGACTATTATCATTCATATACCCTTAAGTTTTAATACATCCTAAGGCCTGTATACCATCACCATACCCTGTTCAGGATCATAAGCTTTCATAAAAAGAAAGATCTTAAGGTGTTTCTTAAAGGCCTCCACAGAAGTCAACTGCTTCATGGATGCAGGCAACCTATTGTGTAATCAGGGTGTTGTATTGGAAAAATATTCAACAGCAAAAGAGCATTCCCATACTGCTTTAGGCTCCTCAAGGTGTGAAGGATCATCAGTACTATGCAAAATCATTTCAGAATGTGTCGCCAGTGGAATTAGTAGGTTGGCCAAATACTTAGGCTCACTAAACTTTTAGTGTCTTAAAAGTCATTAGACAGAATTTGAACACTATCCTAGCTTTAATTGGAAGCCAATGCAATTCAATCAAAATGGTATAGTTGGAGTTCTAAGTGGGAGAGCAAAAATAAGCCCTGGCAGCCCTGTTAAATACTGTCTGAACTTTCTTCAGTGGATAATTAGATAGGCAGACCCATAAAGACTTATAATAAGTGAAGGTAATCGCATCACAAGACACTGTTTACCAGCATATAGATCTCGAATATGAAAGTTGCAACTCTTAACTACTGAATTTATAATAATAATAATAATAACAATAATAATAATAATAATAATAATAATAATAATAATAATAATAATAATAATAATAATTAACGGTTTATTAAAAAAGTACTGCAGCTCGAAGGCTGAAAATATACATTGGACATATATGACTTATTACATACATTGGTGGTTTAACAAAAGCCTTCATTAGAGAAAGGTAAAGGAACATACAGTGAGCATACAGATTAATGTAGGTGTTGAACAGCAAACATGTAGTGTAGTAACTCCCTCCCAGATGGTGTTAGGAGGGACCTCACGTGGTGTAGTAGTTCCCTCACAGATGGTGTTATGAAGGACCTGACGTGGTGTAGTAATTCCCTCACAGATGGTGTTATGAGGGACCACGTCCTCACAGATGGTGTTATGAGGGGCCTCACGTGGTGTAGTAATTCCCTCACAGATGGTGTTATGAGGGGCCTCGCGTGGTGTAGTAACTCCCTCACAGATGGTGTTATGAGGGACCTGACGTGGTGTAGTAATTCCCTCACAGATGGTGTTATATGAGTGAGGTGTGGTCCCAGTCCTACCTATCGTAGACGGATTAACACATCGCTGGTTGTTGTTGGGTCTCACGGGCCGTTATCACTGGGTACCTGGGACCTCACTGTGTGAAGGTTAACTTGGGTACGACTGTTACTGTTGAGTTGTTTTCACTGACTTCAGCACTGTTCACCACTGTTCACCTCTGTGTAACACTGGTTCCATTCCTTTCCTAAATGAAATTGTAACTTTTGGCGAGAGCTTGTTGATATTCCGGTGGGGAGGAGGTTCAGGGGAGGGAGTTGGTATGGGCCAACTTAACAGTTGACCTGGCTGCTCCGAGAGGAGCGCCAGGTACGTCTTGACTCTTCGGTGGTCAGTTTTGAGTCAAAGTACACTCAAAGATTAGGAACAGAATCGACAGGACTGAGATTGCACTTCCCCCAAAGTTAATGAGCCAAAATCATCAGTGCCGTCTTCTCCCCTGTTTCCTTGGATGACGATAATCTCGGTTTTGTCATCATTAAGCTTAAGTTTTCTCCTAGCCATCCAAATCTTAATATCAACATCAAGGATTTCATGAACTCCTCAATATACCTGACATTTATCATTTGCACATAAAGCTGTGTATCATTAACATAGAAATGGTAGGCAACTCCATGAACATCCAGCAGAGATGCAAGACTACTGTTATAGACTATAAACAGAAGAGGTACTAAAATTGATCACTGTGGGACTCCTAACTGCAAGGGACCATGTTTTAAATGGTTCTACTAATCATCACACATTGAGATTGCAGCAAGAACAGAAGGGAGGACTTTCTTGTGCAAATTTTATTACCAAATCATTATGAATTTTACATAAGACAGTTTCAGTTGAATGATGATTCCTAAAGGCTGACTGGGCCAGAAGGATCACTCCATTTCTCTCTAACAAATGAAGTAACTGATCCAGCATAGCCTGCTCTATGACAGGGGTGTCAAGCTCATTTGCTACAAAGGGCCAGATTTAATATGAATACAGGTACGCCTCAACTTACGACATACTCGACTTACGACAACCTGGACATGACTGCCGTGGTCGTATAAAATATTTTTAAAATTACTTATTTTCGAGTCCCGACGTTAGTGATTGCGCTGTGTACTGACAAAATTTTCATTTGTAATTCCCTTTAAAATGGCTGGCAAGTGTAAAAGTGAGAGTTCTCGTGGTGCTGTGAAGAAAAAAAGACACCCATTTTAGAATTTCTATGTATTATTTTCGCCTTTTCGACTTACGACCTAGTCGTCGGGACAGAATCCCGTCGTAAGTCGAGGAGAGACTGTACACACTATGCAGGCCATGTAACATAATTATGAGCACCTCGTGATCGCCCCGTCAGACAGTAGTGCGGCAAAATAAGGGAGGTGGATACAGGAACAGGGATAGAGGTGCTGAGGGGTAAGGTAGTCTACTTGAGAGTAAGGGACAAGCCCCCTGTCTAAGGGTGAGCACGAAGCTCTCTCTCTCTCAAAAAACCTGCTTGTGCTGTTTGTTGTATAGTATATAGTTACCTTGATTAATCTTATTGCCTGCTACTGCTGCTCTCTGATACTTGGCACCTCTTGGTATGGACCAATGCATCAAAGTTTGGAGCTAATGACTGAGCTGCAGCAACTTTCAGTACAGTATTGAATTCAGGTGCGCATCATTAAGTTGAGAACGAAGCCGAGATTTTTTAATGTTCATTACAGAAAAGAGCTGTTCACAAACATATGTACTTCTCTGTGTTGGTATCAACATGAAGCTCAGGTGTGCCTTGTAGGGACTTTAAGATTGGAAAGTGTGAAAGATTACTCTCTGCTAGTTGCCTTTCAAAAAGCAGCAGTTTCATCTCAAAGGCACAGATGCAGTCATAAAACTGTGTTACCAATTTATTGCATCCTTGCATCTTTGTGTTCAGGTAGTTTAAGTGCTTTGTAATATCCACTATGAAAGCCAGATCTTGAACCCATTCATTATCTTTCGAGTCACGCACATCCTTTCCTTTCTGCTCCATAAACATCTGTATATCACAACGTAATTCATTAAATAACTTCAGTACGACTCCCCGACTTAACCAGCAAACGTCAGTGTGATATGGCAGTCTGTGTGTGTTCTCACTTTTCTCCAAAAAGCAGTTGAACTGTTTGTGGTTCAGACCTAGTGCTCTTATAAAGTTACTGTCTTTATAACGATATCCATGACATTACCCATCTTTAATGTTTTACTGCACAACACTTCTCTATGTATAATGCAATGCAAATTATGAAGTTGATGGTTTGGGTTCACAGCTCATAGTTTTTCCTTTAATTTTGTTGCCATGCCAGCTTTTCTATCCACCATTTGCAGTGCTCCATCTGTTGCCAGACTCATTTTGTACCCGGTCAACACCTAATTTATCTAGTGCCCCTACCAAACTCTCAAAGATATCATCACCTGTTGTTCCTTTCATTGGTACCAGTTCCACAAACTCTTCTGTTAACTGCATATTTTCATCCACACCACATATAAAAACTGCGAGTTATGATTCATCAGTTAGATTGGTACTTTCAATGATTGTAACAGAAAATGCAGTAAAGGACTTAACTTTGTCTTTGATATGACTGTCAATATTCTCTGATAATTCATTAATTCTCTCTGCAGTTTTATTTCTCGAGAGGCTAAAGTTTGCAAATGCTTGACGTTTTTCTGGGCAAATATCTACTGAAGCCACCATCGTACATTTCTTTATAAAGTTCCCTTCAGAAAAAGGCTTTGATGACACAGCTGTTTTATGGGCAATCCTGTAACTTGCCTTAACTGAGCATCACTGACTTGATGAACACTCTGAAGTATTGACTGCTGCTTTTTCAATGACCGTTCTAACTCTTTAACTTTGTCTTCTCGTAACTTTCCACTGTATTTATTATACAGTAGTACCCCGATTTACGCTGTCAATTGAACCCACAGGGTACCGCGGAAATGGAACAACCGAACATATGGGATTAATTCCAATAGAGACTGGCCCGACCCCCAAACTCCACTTTTTGACGACACACAACTATGTTGTAGTAAAAATTTTATCTTAACTTTATGATGGTATGCACAAACAAGTAATATAGAAGAGGTTAGGTTAGGAAAAATAAAGGTTAAGTTAGGAAAAATAAAGGTTAGGTTAGGAAAACTAAAAGTTAGGTATAACACTTACGTTAGTAGAAGAGATGGGTCGGCATACTGGGATGGAGGCTGGTTCCGAGGCAGAGGGCAGATTACTGGCCCTCAGGTGAATCACCATTACTAGGTGCACCACCATCACTATCAGTTACAGTTGTCAGGGCTTCCCTGACAAATCCCTCAGTCACCTTCACTGTCACTATCACTGGCTCTGGCTGGCTGTGGTGGGTTGCGGGCGAAGAACTCGGTAATGCTTTTTTGACGGCTAGTGTTGATGTTGTCTTGATACACCTTGATGTACGGCTCCATAGCCCGCACCAGCCGGGTATGGAAGACTTGATAGCGGTCATCGTCATTGTCGTTGGAAAGGAAGAGCTTCAATTTTTCTGCACACTCGATAGCACCCTTAATATGACTATGCGTTAACTTGTGTTCTTCGGAGATTGACGCACCATCTTCCTCTTCACTGACGTGATCATCTTCCAACATCTCGTCGGCAGTCATTTCAGGATCTCTGATCACCTCCCGGATGTCTTCGTTGGTGGTCTCGGAGAAGCCTTCAGCTGTAATACTGTGCGCAGCTTCTCTTGCAAGGTCCAATGCCACTGTCACAGACTGAACCTCACCAGTCACAGGTTGACTCCTCCTCTCACCTGGTATGCCATGCAACACATGCCTCCATGCGTGACGAATCGTAGCAATAGACAGCTGATCCCATGCCTCCACCAAGAAATCTACAGCTTGTTTGACGTTAAATTTCTTCCAAAACTGTTTGACGAGAACTTCTTGAGTCACCACCTCTTGTTCCTTGTCCTCGTCGCTTTTACTCTCGCTGTCGGTGTCACCCAGCTTACGCAACTCATCCTTGGTGTTGGTACAGTCGGTCAGGAGCTTGAATTTCTTTGCCGAGTATGCAGCTTTAATGACGTAGTGTTGGGAGGAAGGAAGACCACTTTTACGTTGGGGTGACGATCCATAAGTAGGGGCGAGTGTCCTGGTGCGTTGAATGGAATATTCTGTTGCTCGCAGAATTTCTTAACGTCTGGAACGAAACAGTCGTCAAACCAGGAGAGGGACAGAGCAGAGGACATCCATGCCTTACGTGCGGTTAGCCAGTGGACATTAAGCTTGATCATGTCCATATTCTTGTAGGCGTGCGGCTTGCGGGCTGTGTGAATCACCGATAACTTTGGTTTACAGGTACCGGAGGCATTGGTGGTAAAGAGGACGGTGATGCGCTCCTTCTGCAACTTCCGACCCCGAACCTTGCTGGCAGACTGGACAACGAAGGTCTTGGTAGGCAGCTTTTTCCAAAAAAGGCTGGATTCGTCCATGTTGAACACCTGGTCGTCAGTGAACTGCCCTTCCTCCATAACCTCACGTAACAACGGAGGAAAATCTCTAGCCGCCACACGGTCAGCACTCGCTTCTTCACCACCAATGTTGATGTTGGTGATATTGTTCCTCTTCTTAAACCTATGCAGCCAACCAGAGGAAGCATTGAAGGGTTTGGGCTCTGCAATTCCCATCTTACGTGACACTGCTGCGTATAGTTCACGTGCGTACTCTTGAACGGATCGCGTGTCCACCACCATGTTGCTTCGTGCCTGACGAATCAAGTAACTCACCAGCAAATTTTCCACCTTTAGCAGCACCTTGTTCTGGGAATACTTGATCATTGAAGCACCTGCAGACTTTGTGATTGTCATGTGCTCTTTGATCTTGGCTACATCCTTCTTAATAGTACGAATCGTAGATTCGTTCACTCCATGCTGGCGCGTGAGATCAGCTTGACGTGTTCCTTTCTCCAAATCTTGAATGATCTGGTATTTCACTTCGTAGCTTAGGGAATGGCGTATCTTCTTTGGCTTAGGGCGGCTGGGTCCAGGTAAGGAAAGGTTTCTCTCTGGTGGCGGTGGTCCGGCGGAAGCCATTTCACAGAACAATGGATGCACGTATATACGGTGTGGCCTGGAGGGATGAAACTGCCGCGGCTAGGTCAAGCGTCGTCTTTCCTCCCTCCCTCCCTCCTTCCCCGGGTGGACACGTCATATTACTTTAAACCAATTACAGCTAGCAGCAGAGGGGGGTAGGGATGCATGGCCAATCACAGTCCGATACGTCATTTGACGTCAGTGATAACGCAACAGAGAAATGCATTGCGCAACCTTACCGCGCGGCTTGCCCAGGCGGAGGCGGGAGGAGGGAGGAGGCGGGAGCAGGCGGGTGGGGCGAATCTAAAAATAGCGTCGAGCCGGACACTCTGCGCGTATATGGGTAGATGAACCGCGGAAAGTGAAAGTTCGGTTCTGGCGAGGCACCGCGTATATGAGAAATCGCGTAAAGTGAAACCGCGTAAAGCGGGGTATTACTGTACTTCAGAGCATGGTTAGGGTTATAATGCCTTTCAACATTGTAATCCTTGGCAACAACTACCTGTTGCTTACAAATCAAACATGTCGGTTTTCCATTCATTTCAACAAAGTACACTATTATCCACTTTTCCTGACGCTCGTCATTAATTGTACTTTTCCTTGATAACATGATTATGGGCTCGAAAGTAAAAACAATGGACACTGCTTCAGATATTTGCAATGCTCCAACTGCTTTGAGCAACTATGCAGGACTGGTATCCGTGTGACTGCCCAAGCAAGAGCCCACTGCATTAGAGCTATCACATCTAATATTGATAAGAAGCCAGTGGTCGGACCATCTCACAACTCGTACAGTGGCATGCTTAAAACCACAATTAACAATTAGAACTATCTTTTATTCAGCTGAGGGAAGCCCCCACTAGTCAAAGGGCTAACAACTCATTTAGCAGGCCGTTGCTCTGGCACCAGATACGTACTGGACTGAGATTCACAAAACATCCTACAAGCACTTGCCTTTGAACAGATTCAATAGAATCGATAGTCAATAGACTAAAAGAGTATTATCCGATACAAATACTGTAGTCATAACTTTTTACTTCAAGTGCTAGTGCAGGGGTGGGCAACCTTTTTGAGTGTGTGTGCCAAAATCGACCAAATCTTTGATACAAAATTTTCTCTCGTGCCAACCAAAATTTCCGGGTCACATATTATTTGGTATCTTTTACGTAATGGGAGAACCTTTTCAAATAATCAGAAATCACACCGGGGTGGTAAAATCAGAGAGTTTTGTAAGAGTGATTTTATAAATCATGGGATATTGAATGAATGTAAAAATTAGTGACAGAATTTTTACTTAGTGGTTGTTCTTCCCTGTTGTTAGCGTGGATGTTTTATATTAGCATTTCAGTGTAAATCTAGTTGTCATATACATCCACACAATTTAAAGACGTTATTTTTAGCATCAGCAAAAGAGTAAACAATATTTTTGATTTGTTTATCAGATCATTCAGCCATTAGTTTTTGTAAACTTTTTTCAGTACATTACAATACCAAGCTCAATATCGATTTACTCGACTAAAACACAATAAAAGGATATAAAACTAAAGATATTCTTTTATTGATTCTTAATCCTTTATGAATGATGCATAAAAACCACAGAGAAAATATAAAAGTTATTTTACCTACAAAAATACACACTGTATTATATTAAACAAAAGCGAATCCTTAATATTTTTAACAGAATACATCAAATGAAAATTAGAGAACGAATAATTGTGAACCTTTTCTTTATTTAGAATCAATGAGACTTCTGCTGCTGCATCCCTGATGATAGATAATTTATATCCGGTTTATATTTTGTAACCTTGAGAGATATACATGCGCTACTAGTTTCATCAGTAAGGCTACTTCTATTATGAGACTTAACAGAGTTCATCACTGAGAACAATGATTCACAAGAATATGTAGATGAAAAAATGGATAGTAATGTTGTTGCAAGTTTTTTTAAACAGACAAAAGTTTCTGGAATAGTATTCCAAGTCCTCAGTACCTCGTTTTCGGCATTTCTCTCTCTTACTCCCTTCTCTAATCGATCCTTTTCAATACTTTCCAAGTCAGCTCTAAGCTCAACAAATTTCTGCCTCCAAATTGAGCTAGTTTGAAATTCAATCAATTGCATTTCAAAATCATCCATATCTATCCATGAAAACTTCTGCAAGTTTAGTTCATCCAGTTTTATACTGTCTGGAAACTTAATGAATTTTGCAGTCTCTTCTAATTCTCTGAACCTAGCAAATCTTGTTGAGAACTGCTCAACAGTTGACTCAATGATGTTTACAAATAGCTTCTGAAGACACTGGCAGTCTGTTTTGTCATCCTTTGTGAGATCATTGATGTATTTCTTTAGGTTTGGAAAGTATCTAAATCTTTCACTATCTACATCCCCCTTAAAAACTCCTAGTTTCATTTCAAATGCCTTTATGTAATCAAACATAACATCAAGTGTCTTACCAGAGCCTTGTAATTTAACATTTAAGTCATTTAAATGTTCACATAAATCTGCAAAAAACATTAGTTTACAAACCCACACGATGTCAGACATTTCTTTATAAGACATTTGTTGGTTAATCAGAAAGAGATTTATCTCATCCATGCATTCAACAAATCGTTTCAAAACAAATCCTCGACTAAGCCAACGAACATTGTTGTACATTTTTAGTCCTTTGTACACCGAATCCACCTCATTCAATAAATTCCGAAATTGTCTTTTATTTAAGGCACGTGCAGAAATGTAATTAACAACCTTGGTGACTGTTTGCATCACTTCTTGAAGTTCCCTTAGACCAGCTTTAGCACATAAAGCCTCCTCATGTATGATGCAATGAAAACCTATCAGCGGATGACCAACATGTTTTGCAAACAGATTTACAAATCCTGCTTCCTTACCAATCATACTGGGTGCACCATCTGTTGTGACGGATACTACTTTTGAAATGTCAATTTGTCGAATAGATAATTCGTTCACAACTGCTTTACATATGTCAGCCCCAGTGGTACGCTCAGGTAGTGTTACAAGGTTAATCATCTCTTCGCATACCTCATCATCCCTACAAAATCGAGAAAAAATTGCTAGCCTAGCTGATGATGTAATATCTGTGCTTTCATCAACACAAATAGAAAAGAACTTACATGAAGCTAAATCCTTTGTTAATTGGTCAGTTGTATTCATTTCCATCTTAAGTATCCTATCCTTAACTGTTTTTCTACTCACAGACAAATCTTTAATGCGCTGAATAATCTTGTCCTTTTCTGAAAGGTTATCAAAAAGGAAAGGAGCACATTCTAGCCATGCTTCTTTAATATACTCCCCATCACTGAGTGGCTTTCCATGTTGGGCAATAACTTTTGAAACCTCAAAACCAGCAGCAACTAAGTTGGAACTTGGCCTACCTGAAATAAATTTCATCAAAACATCAGACTGTTTTTTTGTCTTAATCATTTCACGAGAAATTAATTCTCTTCGTTCTTGCTCAGTTACATTACTTAAGTTTTTATGAACAGTTTCAAAATGTCTCTTCACAGAAGAAGTCCTACAAACAACTGATTCAGAACATAAAATGCATAATGCTTTATTATCTTTCTTAATCATGCCAAATTTTTCAGTCCAGTATTCTTTAAATTCTCTAATATCCTCTTCATTTGTATGACATCGTTTCTTGGCTGGTGGTCGTGACATTCTGTACAATCTGTAAATAAGGGGTAGAAAGCAATCATATGATGTGTAAAAAAATAATTGCTCTCTTCGCACACTTTCCAACTTTAAGTTATACTTACTTTTAACACCAACAGCTATTTCATGATTTTTGTGTGGTTATATAGTAGAATGCGTTAATACAAAACTATTTTCTTTTGTAACACTTTTGGTAGAAATGCATAATAACCGAGACATTAATTTATAAATTATTAAAAAATATAAATAAAGAAATAAATCTGTATATATATATTCTGTATTCACATAGTATTATAGTAGAATGCTTAATACAAGATTATTTTCTTCTATAACACCTTTGGCCAAAATGCACAATACCTGAGTTATTATTTTATGAAGCATTATTATAAAAAAAATAATATCTCGGTTATTATACATTTTGGCAAAAAGTGTTACAAAAGAAAATAGTCTTGTATTAATGTATTCTACTATATAACCACACGAAAAAGATGAAATAGCTGTTGGTGTTAAAAGTAAATATAACCAAAACCGGTTCATGGGGTGTAAAAATGTGGACAGAGACTTGTGGACTCAGACATTCTCTTCACAATCACTCTCTGCATACATATACCAAGGTTTATGAAAATCAGTTGGTGGATAATAAAAAAAATAAAAAATAAAATAAATTGGTACAATTATAGGCATGCCTACACAATGCAAATCAACGAGAAAGGCATGCATGCTATCTGATCACGTGCAGATAACACTTCATAATCCTGAATATTAATAATACATTTCCCTTAGCTTTAATAATAACTTATGTTTATGGCACATACAGTATGCTGAAGAACAGGCTTCATTAACCTCTTTTGGACCTTCTGACCAGTGTGCCAGATATGTCACGCTCCATAAATATACTCACTACCAACAAGTTCATAAAATTTTCAGCAAAGGTTTGCTTTACTCACTTAAGCGGGTTGAGATCCATTATTCAGCTTAAAAAAGGTCACATTTTAGGGGCAAAATTTAAATCGCCTTGCTAAGGTAAGTTGCGCCAAATTTTCCTTGTGCACAGGAGTATACAGATTCAGCAGTGTCTTAGGAACATCGATAAATTTATGGGTAAGCATGACAAACACTATGACAGCTGATAATTTGGACAGTAAATAATAACTTACTTGCACGTGGTCAGCGATTCTCCCTCTTGCTATGTTTACTTTGCTGGTTCACACTTCACACATTCACCACCAGAGGAACAATGATTAGAGAGAACGGATATGCATGTGACATTTATGGGACACTGAGCAAAAAAGCCATGTTCCCTTCCATGAAAGTTAAGACACCTTTTAAGTTAATGTGCCATATAATGACCCAGTGATCTAAAAGAGGTTGACTTTTGATATAATGTTTCTAATGCAATCTCTGATAGCCAGATAATTATTACAGATCTTGGTGTAATATTTGTTTTTCTTTTTATTAAATTTAAACATTCATATAGCTGAACTTGGATTTTGCTAACCGATAAATTCTTTGCGAAACTGCAAAACTCGAAAAAATATATAAAATATTAATGATGGTAAAGGAGTCACACCACGTCTGGCCGCATGGCTAATTATTTAACAACAGAACGGGAAACAATCCTTCCACCCGCTGCCGCCAAGGCAGCATGCGGTTGCCATATAAAGGTTTTTTTTTATTGAGGTGAGCCCAGGTCTCGCGTGCCGGAAAGAAGCCGTTAGCGTGCCATGTTTGGCACGCGTGCCAAGGGTTGCCCACCCCTGTGCTAGTGCCTTAGGCTCTTAGCTGCTCAAGGTGCAGCTGGAGGAGCCAGTGGGCCACGGGCTGCATGTAAGAGGGTGTTGGGCTGCAGGGCTGCTTGTTTAACACTCCCCTAGTTGATAAGAATGAGAGATACTGTATTCACATATTTTCAATATCAAGATCAGGTTTCTTAAAAAGTGGATGAATTAATCCTGTTTCTCAGATAGCACAAAATTACCCTCTGCAAAGCATTTACAGCTGCTCCTCGACTTACGACAGGGTTAGGGACCCAAATCCCGGTCGTAAGTCGAATTGGTTGTAAGTAAAAAATGCAAAGGTAATGCATAGAAAATCTAAAATGGGTGTCTCTTTTTCTTCTCAGCACCACAAAATTCTCACTTTTAAGCATGCCAGCAATTTTAAAGGGAATTACAAACGAAAATTTTGTCAGTACACAGCGCAATCTCTAACGTCGGGACTCGAAAATATGTAATTTGAAAAAATTTTGGTATGACTGGGGCGGTCGTATGTTCGGGTGGTCGTAAGTCGGGTAGGTCGTAAATCGAGGAGTAGCTGTACTTATGATTCTACAAATTAAGTCTGCAGCATATTCATAAGCGAGTGATACCTAAGGTACATTTACAGGATCAAGACAACAAAAGTCATCTCTGATTCCTTGATACAGTGCAGAATGTTTTTCACTCGTACAGGACAAAATGATGAGAGAATGAGGTTTATGGTGTAACTCGGTTGAAATTCAACTGAAAATTCCTCAAACAAACAAAATCAAGGCCATTTCTTTTACTGTACCTTGAAATCTTTTAGAAAAAACAAGGAAAAATCTGAGGCAAACTGAGTACTGTATCTGAAGTGGAAGAAGGCATAGTAGTTCCAGACCTCTGGCCCAACAGCCCATTCATATCTGCATAAAAAATTTTCTGATCATTGCGATATGAGGCTACTTGACTTTTGTAGTGCCCTCACTGAATAAACAACAGCCCTATGCGCAGTCATATACTCGTATGTAATACGGTCTGTTTGCTGCCCATGATCCCTACGAAGAGAACTTGTAGGCGAGTTATACCATGGTCATCTCATACTGTACTGTATCTTTGTGACCTCATCAGAGGACAAAACAGCAGAGTCAACCCAGTTCAAAGAATGATCAACTTCCTGATCAATCATGGTCTGGTCAGTGTTTCTATAGTTCCTGATGGTAATTTTTTTACTGTAAGAAGCAGGACTTGGGACATTAAAATCAAAAGTAACCAAAGCATGGTCAGAGACGTTTTGATCGATCAGGTCAACTGCAACATCTAAGACACGATCACAGTCAGCAAGAGACAAAACTAGAAAGATGTGTTGCACACGACACATGATTGGCAAAATTGTTTGGATTGAGAATTTCAAAGAAGTCAGAGGTAAATGGTTTCAGATGTGGATTGTCAACTTAATAATTAAAGTCACCATAGATCTACCATCATATGTTCTTTCCTGAGAAAGTTTCAAGAAGCAAGCTAAATTCATCCACGAACTCCCCATACAGTATGTACCTGAGTGATCAGAACAATAAACAATATCATTTCTGATAACTTGATGATGGAGATTTACTAATGCCTCCATAAATTCAAAAGAGGAAAAAACAGTCACTACTAATGAGTGTAATGTTTAGCAGGGGCACAGAATAAATTCTGCCACCGGGAGCTCTTGCAGCAGGTCTGGGAACATGAACAAGAAAATGTCTTGGGAAGAGCACTACGAATAATGTTGATGTCTGATTCATACAACTATGTTTCAGTTCCATAGAGGATATCCAAGATGAACTTGCTCCTAAACATTCACGCGACACATTCTGTTTCGGATTGCACGGGTATTAAGGGGACCTCCTTTTAATAGGTTCAGTGGGGTCAGTAAACGTTTTTTGAACAAGTAAAGTTAGTGTTCTCAATCACTTTTTATGTTGGGAAGTCATCATAAGGCAATCTTTACTTGATGCAAAATGACTGATTGACTTGGGTGGTATTGCAAAAGTGGAACAATTTGCACAGCAGGATGAGGTCTTATTTGAGCATGTCCTAGACTCATGACTGCCTGCACAAACTAGAGAACTTGGCTTCCTAGGACAGCCTGAAGCAAGGTGTCCAGATTTTTGGCAGTGGTAGCATTGAGTGACCCAGAACCTGTCATAAGTTTTGTGTAAGAAATCCCTGAGTTGACCAACATTTTCCCTGTCTGGAGCATAACCCCCAATTATATGCTTTTTCACTTCACAAATGGATTTCCTGAAATGTAACCCCCATTGTACAGTATATCGGATGATACCTTTATATGAAAGTTGCATAATTATGGTTGTGTTTGTATTGAAGATAGGTATATCATTGTATTATTGTCCCTTGTGTTGTAGAACACTACATTAAAAAGAGGGAAGTACAGTATACACCTTTCAAAAAATTATCTTTGTGTTTCAGAAGAGAAAGATGGTCGGTGAGTCTACATCAACTCAGGTTTTAAGAGACCTGGAAATTTCGCTCAGAACAAACCACATAGAGTGAGTACAAAACTGATAATGTATAATTGTTTTACTTTTAGTCACATCTTCGTTATAATGAGACAAACCTTTGTAAATACGTATTCTTTACAAGATTTTGGTTAAATATGGTTTTAGTTGTGATTTTCTTTAGATAGTCTACCTCAAATGATGACTGCTTCAGCATGTCTGTTCCGTATACAGGTACTGTATCATGTCTGGGACACAGTCTGTGTCATTATTTTTAGATTTAAAGTACTGTACTGGCAATCTCTCTGTTAGCCAGAATTCCAGATCTCCGGAACTCTCCAATACCTGAAATTGAAATTGGGCCGGAAAATTTCCGGGAAAACTCTCAACATTCTGGATCTGTGAAAGAGTTGGAGGATAAAAATTAGGCTAATTTTCTGGAAAAAATTCCATGAAGGTTCTGAGAAAACCCTCTCCATTCTGGGTCTGGATAAAATTTCCAGGAGTTCCCAGAGATGCATCATGCTTCAACGCATCTCCACGTGCCAGGCACGTGGGTGGCCCAGCTGCTTGGATCGCTTAGTTTATTTTCTGCTGCCATTGTAGAAGGTTGTTCCCTCACTACCTGCTGTTTTTGCATACAGTTTGTGTTGTGCAGTGCTGTACATTACTGTACCAGAACAAAATCAGCCAAGAATACAGTTTTAAAGCAGTGTTGAGGTGTAAAAAGTGACTAGTTGCGGTACATATACTGTACTGTACATTCAATAAGTGGGAATCACTGGAGCACCTTACCTTTCATCTTTATTCAAGACATATTCAGTTATGAGTCCCACCCTGACAATGGGTGACCTGACATTGCATCAGGTCAGATCAGTAACATGAGAGAATGAGGAAAAATTTACTCTTTTCCCACAGACTTACCTTAATGTATCTTAGCTCTATTTTCTATTTATTCTTTAATTACTCTTTTATTTATTTCTCTATTTCTCTATTTTATTTCTTTACATGATTTCTCTTACCTTATCTGTAATCTTCTCTTATTCTTGTTCTTCTTTACTTAAATAATTACTGAGGGTATAGGAGGTGAAAGGTGGAGGAGAGTGTGATAGAGGTGGGATAAGTGAAGGGGGGAGGGAGTAGAGTCTAGAAAATTGTCCCCATTGCAGAGTGGAAAATTCCATTGTCTTTGCTGTGACACACAGCTCCATTCATATCTCGCACGCCCATATCATATAGGTTTTTTGTTTTTAAAAATTTTGTTATTTAATCAATCTTTTAGTTTAACAATTCAAGATCATTTTGGCAAAAAAAAAAAAAATAATGGTGTTTCTAACTTAATACTCTTGGGCACTCTTGTAATTTATTTAATGAGCCTGTCACTCGATCTGGTTGGAGCCACAGAATAACCAGAAATTCCCAAGCACTATTCGTGGCTAAGATATTGTTAAATATTTATTCAAATGATTCATTCCTACATAAAAAATTTTGTGAAATCACATGAAACCTTCAAAAAAATCCCCAATAATAAATAAAAGTCATTTTGGCAAGTTTAAGTGAAAAGTGAGAGTTTACAGTTGATTCCTCTTCATGCTGTACCCATGTTATTGCATCAGTCAGTATAAAATACACATGGCAAGAAAGAGTAAATAATGAGGAAGACGATGGTGAAATCTGAAAATAAATGATGTAAAAAGTAGTACAGTGGGGTATGCTATAACGAACGTAATTGGTTCCAGAACCTCGTTCGTTATAGGATTAATCCGTTCCAGGCCCCCAAATACAACCGCTTAACACTGAAAAAATTCTGTGGAAAATGTAAAAAATACGGTACTCTATCTTACCTTAGTATTATTCAGCATGCAGGTACCCCTAAACACTGGCACATCACTATCACTATCACTTCCACTGGGAGTCTTGGCTTTAAGGTCCTCAAACAATTGTCTGGCCTTCTCACAAATTATAGCTTCACTAATGTTACCACCTGCCATTTCTTTCTCCTTTATCCACACTAAGAGTAAATTTTCCATCTCTTCAATCACATTACACCTTGCTTTGCTAAGTCTAAAGATTCCCTTAGCCACTTGCACAGTTTTTAACTCCTCTTTATTCTTCAAAATCGTACATATAGTCGATTTAGCCATCCCATATTCATCACTAAGTTTCGCAATGCTCCTTCCATTCTCACGTTTCTTTATAATTTCTTTCTTAGTTTCAAGGGTTATTAGCTTTCTCACTCGCTTTGGACAACTCATTGTTACAATTGTATACTTGTATAACAAAATAGTTATACAAATAACGCGAATTTCCACATCAAAAGACGAAATTTCAACAATAACAGTGGTGCACTGGCTACACAATGAGACAAAGATGGCGCCTGACGCTCTTGTTGTGGGTCGCGGTACAACAATATTCATGCGCCAGGCGAAATAGTCCCGTATTCATCCGCGTTCGTTGTAGGAGTTGCGTTCGTTATAGCATTCTCAATTTTATAGGTAAAACCGTTCGTTATAGGAATATTCGTAGTAGGATCTGTTCGTTTTAGCATACCCCACTGTAATAAATGGTGATTAGGCGTTCAGTCGATGATACCTGTATGTTTATACACATTTTTTTCTTTGCTATAGTTTTGTCGAAATCTTTTGAAAGTATTTTTTATGACGTATTATTACTGTACATTTAGAAGTATCTGTGACATAAACTGAAATTTTGGCAATAATATTTTCACTTAAGGTACCACTCAGACGAGGCAAGCCAAGGCATATACACGATAATGGCGATGCCGTTACGAATACATATTAGATAAGCACAATATTCATTATAATTCACCATACCCATATGCATTCTCTACTGCACTATATTTCACTATCACTTATTATTTTTCCAAGCTACGCCTATATATTATGACATTCATTTGTGTGGTACTGTATATGCGCCTGTATTGTGAGTAGCCATTTTACCGTCTCATAAATTCAAAGATATTTCACTTTCATTATAAATATTTCAATACACATCACTTTATCACTTCATAAGAATAAATATCAAGGTTGTAAGAGACAAATTTCTTGAGATAGCGGGACTAATGCCACGGTGGCCATTTTTAAATCATGCTTGGGACCAAGACACACTCTGCTTATTGAGACAGAAGCATTACTGTACAGTACAGTACTAGCATTTGTTGTCTGATACTGCGTGGTCCACTGCACATACACGGGTTGCCACCCAGCCTTAAAACTTGATTCTGTGCAAGAGAGAGGCATGGCAAAAGTCACATTAAAATTGAAGTACAGGTTGTACCTCTCTAGTCCGGCAACCTCGGGACCTGACCGGTGCCGGACCATGGAAATTCACCCTTTTCCTGGATAGATAGTGACTTGTGCTTATGCTTGGAAGCACTAGCACCACTTTCTCTGCATCATGGTCTCTTTGAAGACATATTGAAGGGTTAAATGTCGTATAGTAGCTTCTCAAATTTCGCGAGTTTTTAATTCTTAACGTATTTTATTGGAACACACACAAAAATAAATAAATGAAAATTTTGACGGCGGAAACTTGAATTTCGACAGGTTTGAACGGCCCGTCAACGTGCAGACGACGTGCATAATCGTGTAAACAGCGTCATTTCTCTTATGTACAAAAGATTCATTATTGTTTTTTACTGAATGTCTTTTTTATTGAATTAATGTTTATGTGTGCAAAATGAGCAATACAATTCATTAATAATACGTAGAATATTAAAACACACGAGGAAATGACATGGCATTGTTTTCGTTGATTACAAAACCAGTGACTGACTGGTTCTACATATAAAACTGAAGAAAATAAGACCTTGGCTGCAGCTGTAGTAAAATTAATATGGTTGTTTTAAGTAATGTTATTTAATGTTAATAAATGAAACAATAGAAGTAGCTAACGATAATGGTAAAGAAAAAGAGAGATCGCGTATGTAAGTGTGCATGCGCACACGTGAAAACATATCGTCATTACTTTACATAAGAATATGAAAGCAACACTTATTTACTGTTCTGAATTTGTTTTTATTGAATTAATGTTTGTGTGTGCAAAATTAACAATACAATTTATTAATAATACGTGGAATATTAGAGGAGACGAGACGGCTGCCGGCATTGTTGTATGTTAGAGCTTACACAACCAGTGACTGATTGGTTCTACATATAAAACTGAAGAAAATAAGACCCTGATCTTAGCTGTAGTAAAATTAATGTAAAAAAATTAATATGGTTGTTTGAAGTACCTGTAATGTTATTTAATGTTAATAAATGGAACAATATAAGTAGCTAACCATTAATGGTAAAAAAAAAAGTGAGACTGTGCATATGTAAGTGCTCACATGTGAAAACATATCGTCATTACTCTACATAAGAATATGAAAGCAACACTTATTTACTGCTCATATATATTGAAGGGTTAAATGTTGTACTCTGTATAGACAAGCAGAGAGAGAGAGAGAGAGAGCAGCCGAACTGCCGGATGTAAACAAACCTTAATTTCCCGCGGCTTTTTTTTTTTTTTAAGGGGATTAGCCCACCCGGGCATAGGTCACTGACCCACATTGGGGCCTGAGGGGCAAAAATTTAATACTCCTGTAATAATAATAATAATTCAGATAAGTAAAAAAAAAAAACTGTCTATCTACCTATTGGACAAACTAAAGTCATTCCAGACCACGGGAGTTTCCGGACCACAGAATGCCGGACTAGAGAGGTACAACCTGTACTGTAATTCTACCAGAAGCTTTCAGAGAAAATGAAAAACTCCATACTGAACTGGCATATCTGATTACGAGGCAAAAGTTTCATTCCCATTAAATCAAAATGCCACATATGAGTTTACAGTATGAATCCAAGAGTGTGAATTAGAACTGATTTTATTGATTTAAGTAACAACTTTCTTATTTTTTTGTATAAAAGAGTGAAGTCCCTATAATTATATTGTCAAAATATTTTGTTTAAGGATCTTTTATTGGAACTTCTTGTAAAGAATTTTTCAGGATAATTATGGTATCAAATTTATTCTATGTTAACACAATTAGAACAGAACCTGTGAATAAAAGTTCATACACTGTTTTGCTTGCCCTAAATATTTTTGCTTGTACCTGCAGTCTCAATGTAATGGGAGAGTGTTTTTCTGTGTGAGATGAGATGACGAGATACATAATTCAAAGTCGAGATGAGATGTGTAGTTTAGACTCTCGGAAAACTTTCCCCATCACCCAGAAACATTCCATGGATGTGGGTTTGTGTCTGTCTGTGCAAGATGCATAGTTTAGACTTTCAGAAAAAAATTTCCAATACCCAGAAAAATTCCGGGGATGTGGGATTTTTTCCGGGTTCGAGAGTCGTTTCGTTACCATAAAATCTTTCATCCCCGGAAGAGTTTTGTATCAATTGTTCTGGCTAGTGGGGATATCACTGTACCTGTATCTTTTGTGACAATTCATAAATAAATAAGTGTAATAATTTTGGGTCATCAGACATAAAACATTAAAAAAGTACAATAATCGTAACATCAATATTAAAAACTCGGTATGACAAATAAAATTAATTACAAGGGGTTCATTACATTACAATAAGTGCCTCAAGAAAACATATACTAACACTGAACACTTGAAACATTGATTCGTTAATTGCTAAAAATTAAAAAATTTAACTTTTGATAATCATTTAAGGGAATCGACTAACAAGGCCCTTAGTACTATACCCTCAAAAACAAACTAGCCATGTTGTTAAGCGAATTTTCTTCTGCAAATTTCATTGAGAGCATGGAAAATGGCCGCAACACAAGGATTGATGATTGTGAGAGAACACTTTGCAAACCTGGATTAAGTATAAAGATTGAGTTCCTGAAGAACTGCAATAGTGAGTTTCTTATTTATTCAATGTAATCACTGTAATGCAACATTTGTTGGTTAAACTAAATGACAGCCCTTACCACTTCCACTGGTGAAATGACTTGAGTCTCCTACAAAGTCCAGCCATTCCTGGGCACCCAGTGCTTAACTCTGTTTCTAACTGGCTGATATGTAACATACTTGGTTCTCTTTTTATTCTACTGTACTGTATACAGTATTCATCTTTGATGTTTGGTTTTAAACTTTTGCTACTCTTGTGATTTGTCTGTACTAGTAATTTTTAGCAATTAATAATTCAATACCGAGAATTTATTATTCCGTGTTAGCAATTCCTGTTTTTTGTAAGGTGCCTATAGTATTGTACCTCTTGTTGTACTCAACTTTGCTTCTCATTATGTGGCTTTGATAATGATGCAACTGCTTTTTATTTCATGTTTTAGGTCTGATGACGACTTGTATACACCGTTTAGTATGGTAATATAATTTTCATGGTATCCTTACAGATGGGTGAGGGAGTTTTTAAATGAAGAGAACCGAGGACTTGACGTTTTGGTGGATTATCTTACCTTCAGACTCATGATGCTTCGGTATGTAGTTTTCTCTGTCCTTGTGCATCCTTAAGAATAAATTTTCTTTCGATTAAAAGACAGAAACTGAGAGACCCTCCAGGTCTCCATTGTATATATATATATATATATATATATATATATATATATATATATATATATATATATATATATATATATATATATATATATATATATATATATATATATATATATATATATATATATATATATATATATATATATATATATATATATATATATATATATATATATATATATATATATATATATATATATATATATATATATATATATATATATATATATATATATATATATATATATATATATATATATATATATATATATATATATATATATATATGCGGTCAATTGAACCCACAGGTTACCGCGGAAAGTGAACAACAGAACATATGGGATTAATTCCAATAGAGACTGGCCCGACCCCCAAACTCCACTTTTTCCAACACAATACCTATGTTGTAGTAAAAATAACATCTAAATTTTATGATGGTATGCTCAAACAATTAATATTTAAGAGGAATACAGTCGCCAGGTTAATGTCTATTCAACTAATGGACTCAAATCCCCCCTCTTCCCAGGTCACTGGCCCCTACCTCTCTGAGAAATGATTGGGTGAAAACACTAGATTTTAACGTTTAGTAATAAATAATACCTCAGACTAAAGTTAGGATAATATAATTGACATTTCTAGATTCCTTGCAGGTCAGGGAATATTTTGAATGTAAACTTCATATATTTTGCACAAAAGATAAAATATTTGCTTTGTGTAAACCAAATTATTACCTTAGATCTAAAATTTGTATGTCTAATGCAAAATCCATGATGTTTATATTCAAAATGATCATCATATTGTAAGAATTCCAGCAATGTAAATTATTTTCTGGCAGGGTAATTTGTATGAATTTTATGAGCTAAATAAAAATAAATAAAAAATAAATTATACTTCACCGCGTATATGAGTAGATGCAGAGTAGATGCACTGCGGAAAGTGAAAGTCCGGTTCTGGCAAGGTACCGTGTAAATGAGAAATCGCAATGAGAAATCTGAGAAATCGCGGAAAGTGAAACCGTGTAAAGCTTTTTACACGGGGTAATACTGTATATATATATTGGTCACATCTTATGATTTATTATATCAATATACTGTACTCCAATCACTATTTACGTATCACACTACAGTGATAGAGTGCTTATTGCAGTTAATTGACAGTCCAATGGTCTTGGGTTTGACTCTTCAATGAGGAGGCAATGTGTGACTGATATTTGGTGTGAGCCAGTATATCCAGACCATAGGAGGGGATATGCTGTACCTTTGTTGACTCAATCTGTGTCATGTGTGACACAGCAGGCCCATTTGTCTGTTTTTATTTTATTTATTATTTTTTATTTATTTATTTTATTAATTTGTTATGGGGAATAGCCCACCCAGGCACTGGTCATTGACCCACAATGGGGCCTGGGGGGCAAAAAAATAAGCGTAAAAAGAAATTAAAAATAGAAAATAAAAATATTATATTAATCTACAACACGAAGATGCTGGAAAATCAGCTTTTTAAAGTGAGACATTGTATGAGTATGGAAACACAGAAGAAGGCAAAGCATTCCACAGTTTGGCTGTGTGAGGAAAGAAGGATGCACTATAACGGGTTATTCTAGTGTGACCAACATCCACAGAGAAATGGTGGGCACCGCGGGCAAGACGTGTGTTATGAGTCCATGACCTTGCCGGCGGTACACAGGATGCCAAATCCACCGAACATTCCCCGTTAAAATACCTGTAAAAGAGAGAGAGAGAGAGAGAGAGTGAAGCAACATTGTGGTGAAGAGAAAGGGTGTATTGGTATTGGTCATGCCAAGGCTGAATATACAGGCAAACCTTGATAAAGGATAGGGTTAGGTTCCTGAAAAACCCATTGCTAAGTGAAATATCGTGGGGTTCAATGGGATATGTTCCCAGCCAGTCCCCAAACACACATGTATCACTGACAAAAAGAAATCCTACAATACTACTACCAGTACAAAACAATTAAACAACACTCACCACATCATGAAGAACATGTCTGGTCATCATCACATGTCCCCTTTGAGGCTAAGGAGGACTCTTGTAGATGGAGTGGAGACGTCACTCTGACTCCCACACAACCTCTGGGAAGTCTCGTGCTGCTTTACATTGTCAAGTTTCACCTCAGAGACACAGTTGTCTTGGATGCCTTGGCCTTTTCAGACATTTTCAAAGTTACACTGCTCACTTTAGTCACAAAAAGAGAGCGAGTGATGATAACAAAAACATTGATAGAAAATATCACTTCACAGTCACCATAACATAGCTCAATCTAAATTTAGTGCTGTCCTCTCACTATAAAAAAAGGATAATTACAATGTACATACCGGGTATAGCCAATGATGCTGAACAATAATCGTGGAGTTACAGGATGATGAGATACGATCAACAAAAAACAAGTGCAGGACTATAATGCACGGGTTGGCCGTGTGGCAGTTCATGGGTATATATTACTGAGGCTGACAAGTGCAGCAAAAGATGCATTACCTATGGTGGTGCATAAGGTTAAATATTATTTCATTATAAAATGTCACTGACTTGACATAGAAAAATACAATTTGCATTGCTGGAATCCATGCATGACAGCAATTAATTTGAATACATACAACCTAGAGTTTGCACTAGAGATAAAAAAAATCCAACCAATGGATATTTGATGCAGATCGTTAAGTGAATTTTTTTATCATATATAGCCAGATGGTCTTAATTCATGACCATCGTTAAAGTGGAATATCGCTGAATGAGACGCCAGTTATCGAGGTTTACCTGTATGTCATATGAGGCCCTCGGTGCATAATTGATGACCACCTCCATATCCTCAATTTTGTGTTTTCTGTTTCAGAAGAATCCCCTTGCCTTCCCCAATCAAATGGATAAAAATTTAAGTTTGGCGGGTTTGTCAATTGTTTGAGGAGACCCTTATACAGTATTGTCAGGGTACATTGTCATGTGTACAGTACTTTCCTTAGTTCACTATAAAGTAAAAGCAAACAAGGAAACAAATTATTGAATTCACAATGATTGGTGCATAATTACATTCTTTTCATATGAGAGTAGTAGCCTTAAGATTTCTATGTAATAATTCTTGTCTCTTATTTACCTTTAGGCACGAACAGAGACTAAGAGAAAGTTTAGAAGATGAAGAAGAAACTAGGAACCTCAATGGGCAACTTAAGCCTTCAGCAGAAATCGACTCCCCTCGAATGAAAAGAGCATCACGTCATGTGCAGAAACTGAATATGGGAGACTCTAAAGATGATATACATGTTTGTATTATGTGTATGAGAGCAATCATGAACAATAAGGTAAGAAAATATTATTATACAGGTACAGTATAAACCCTTGAAACTGGATCTCAGAGAACCAGAGACTTAAAAACTCAGGGGTGGATCCATGTGGGGGGAGGGGGAGGGGGGTGTCCTGAGGGTCCGGACTCCCCCTTTCAGAAAATTCCAATTCTTTTCATTAATGCAGTTTTGTACATTTTTGTATGATAAAAACTTATTACTACTGACCTCAGAATATCTCCGAATATCAAGTGTACAGGGCTTCAAAATGCCCATGATATTGGTCAGATTAAAAAGAAAAAGGGGGGCTTACAGAAACTAAAAAAAAAACAGCTGGGTGGGCTTTTGATATTCTTGGATCCACCCTTGAAACTGGACATTGTCTTCTCTGAGTTAGGTTAAATTTTCTTCCCTAGTTAATCCACCTGGAACAATAGGCCTACGAGTAGACTGTCAAGATTTTTGTGTGGGTCAAATAAGCTGGTAACACTTTACTGTAGAGAAGTTTCAAAATTCCAATATAAACTGTTATTTAAGAGTCATCTTTACATACATGTTATGAATGTATTTGTTGTATATATTTGAATAATGTCAGGTTTTGAAAACACAACAAATCTGTTTTATAAATAAATATACATGTTGTTGCTGACTGGTCCTGCAGTTGTCTTACTGCACCCTCCCTCCCTTCCCTCCTCCACCTCCCAGCCCATGTAATGTTGCGATTGATTGAATAGATCTGTGTGGCTCTGGATGGTAAATAAAAATAAAACAGTAGGCAAAATTTGGTAATGCTGAAAGTTTTACGATTAATGGGTTTCATACAGCAATGCAAGTAAACTACTCCATTTTTTTGTAACATCTCAAATGCTTCCAATCCCTAAACAAACCTCAGTAACAGCTGTAACACCATAAGCACATGGAGTCATATCCAGTATTGTACAATCTCCTTCAGGTGTAATGTTACCCTCTACCAAGCCTTCCTTGCTCATGTGGCAACGTCACACTCTCCTGTGGTGAGGGAACTGAGTGATAGGGTTGTTTCCTATTACTGTACAGTGAACCCTCACTTTATGCGGTCAATTGAACCCACAGCGGCCCGCGTAAAGTGAGAAACGCGTAAAGTGAACAACATAACATATGGGATTAATTGAAATAGAGACCGGCCGACCCCCAAACTCCACTTTTTCAGACACAATACCTACGTTGTAGTAAAAATAACTTCTTAATTTTATGATGGTATGCACACACACTTAATAATTAAGAGAAATGTCAATAATATTAAATTTTAACACTTGCATTAGTAGAAAAGATGGCTGGGCACACAGGGATGGGGGGTTGGTTCCGAGGCAGAGGGCAGATTATTGGCCCCTCACCTGTATCACTTGTATCAATTGTATCACTATCCACCACAGAGGCTTGCAGGGCCTCTTTTGTCAAACCCCTCAAATTCCATATAAGTCCATATCCTCACTATCATTATCACTATTACTGACTTGGGCCGGCTGTGGTGGGTGGCGGGTGAAGAAGTAGGTAATGTTTTGATGACTGGGCGACCTTGTGCGCACCCTGCTCGCGCCGCTCTCCGCGTAAAAGGGTACACACACCGCGGAAAGTGAGCATTCCGTGTTCGGCAGGGTACCGCGTAAACGTGGAAACACGTAAAGTGGGACCGCATTAAAGCGAGAGTTGACTGTACTTGTTTTTGCCAGTATTTGTATATTAATAATTGAAAGAACAATCATCATTACAAATAATACATATTCTGTGTGTGTGTGTGTGTGCGCGCGTGTGTGTGTGCGCGTGTGTGTGCGTGCGTGTGCGTGCATGCGTGCATGTTTTTTTTTTTTGTGTGTGTGTTTTAAGGGTCAAGGAATACAATAAAGTCAATATTTTTCTCTCTCTGTTATGTAGTATTTACAGCGATTATTTATTGACTAGATTATTAATTTAGTTGTCATCTTTATCAGTATGGATTCAATCTGGTGTTTGAACATCGAGAAGCAATCAGCTGTATTGCACTCAGTCTCAATCACAGAAGTTTACGGTAAGTGCTTTGTTACTGTACGCTGTATTATGTATTTATACATTGAGTTGTTTACTACTGTATTGTATTTTCTTTAATGTAAAAATGAGTCAATGTATTTCTTCATATTCATTGTTATTATTATTTTGATAATTTATTTTAATTATTTTTCTTTGTAGGACAAAAGCTCTTGTTCTAGAACTCCTAGCTGCCATCTGCTTAGTCAAAGGTGGTCATGAAATCATACTTAATGCCTTTGATAGCTTCAAAGATGTGTGCTGTGAATCTCAGCGCTTCCAGACCCTTATGGCCTATTTCTCCAACTACGAGTGCTTCCACATTGAATTTATGGTTAGTAATGCCTTTTTCTTATGTTGATATCTGGTAACATCACACCTTTCCATTATCATAGTTTTCTAATTTTCAAATATTTACTTTTAACATGAAAATTTAGGTTTCTTATTTTATATTTAGTGCCATTAACTGTACTGTATAACCTCAAGGCTGATTGAGGTGACTCATTTATAGTCCCCATAAGTGTACAGGTGTAAAACCAGGCAAACCCTTAATTTTAACTGTGGTGACTGTATAGATATGTAAATACCAAGATATGTGAACACGCCTGACGGCAAGACTCTGTTACCATTCATTGTACCATTTATTCACATGTCTGTATTACTACATATTATTATAGCATGTCTGATATCTATGCTTATGTCTAATGCCTATGTCTACTTACTATGTCCCGATGTACTATGTCTGTACCGCACTTGTCAAGTAACTAGGAGATCTCATTTATTGTCCTAGTAATGTCTAGCAACTCTCCCTGCCGAGCTAGCTAAATTCTCTGATCAGCGCAGGCCTGGCTACGACAAGGAGTACTTTTTGCTTGCCCTTGTTTTTGTACCTGTTGGTTATCCTGCCAAGTCTTGTACTTATGGAATATATTTACTGCTCGTGCTCGGGAGTTTGAAGAACCTTGTCTAGGATTACATCCCACCACAGTGACAAATTTTTTAAACCTTTTTGTTACACTCATACCTTTAATAAATATTTATTTGAGAGCAAAAGTTGCTCCTGGTGGTTAAGGGAGTCATGATATCACTGAGTGGTGTGCACTTTGACTGTACTGTACAGTACTAGTATTGTAGTGGCATAAAGGGAGGGGGGCCAAATCTGTAAATTTTCATTTGTGAAGAGATATTATGGATATTGGATAAGATTTTTTTTATTTCTCTTGTACTGATCTGTAAAGGCTAGTTATGCTTTAGTATTCCCTTGTTTTTAATTAAGATAAAATTCTCAGAGGAACATATGAGGAAGAAGCAAAGATTTTGCTTGGATGAAGCATCAGATAACCCCATACTTAATCCAAAATACAAATTTCACATTTGGTTCTTTAAGGTTTTGAGTGATGAAACAATATCTCATTTAGATGACAGATTAAAGCAAATGGTGCAGTTTAAGTACAGTTATGGATTCATGTATGAAAAATCTTTGTAAAAAATGAGTGATAATGATGACCTTGAAAAGGGATGCAAAGATGAGTCTGTACCTTGAGGGAGACAGATTCTATAGCATTCTTGAGTTATATAAACAACCTCAAAAAAAATAACCGCTTTGACAACACCCCTTCACCTTATTTTATGTGTAGTACTTGGCACTATTCTCACTGTCCAGTACTGTACCTGTAACTGTTGCATCTGGTGAGAGATCACTTTCAAAGCTGAAGATGAAAAAAACCTCTACACTCTTCTATGTCATAAGAAAGACAAGTAGGATTTGCATTAATTTCTGTTGTACATAAAGTTTACATTATAGCAATAACCCGGTTAGCGCTACCCCATAGAACACTGTTTCATTGTAGTGCTCTTGTTTGCATCTTGAGAGTTCTAGGGGAATAAAATAAAAGTAGTCAAAAGTCACGAGTCTGAACACTTTCAACACATAAAGAGCAGCTCTCTTTGTTTATATGCACTCTGCTAATCGGCGCCAAGCGCTCTGTTTACAGTACAGTAAAAATTTGTTTTGCTTTCACTGTGGACACATTTTTTAATATTAGTGACCATTTTTTACTCATGTCTGGAAAGCAGCCTGCAAGTTTTAATGCTGCTAGTGCATCTAAAGTGCCATGGAAAATTATCTCCATGGAATGTAAAATTACAAGTGTTGAGGTGGTTGGAAGCTGGTGAGCGTCAGGTGGATGTTGGTGCTGCTTTCAACTTGGCTACATTGACTGTTAGAACCATTTTTAGGAAAGCAAACAAGATATACCCTTCAGCCATGACCACCACAAAGTTGTTATATTAAGTGTAGGTCTTATTTTCTTGACATAAAATAGTGTGTGGTTAATTGAAACACAATGTGTGGTGGCGGGTTGGAGATCCGCTGCTGAGGAGCGCTCGACAACACCCAATGCGTGTTACCACTCCCTTCCACTCCACCTCTCTTATCACCCCAACCTTTCTGTTTTCTGACTCCATATTTTAAGATGTTAAACAGATACAACATTGCTCATTTATACTTAAAATCAAATTTGTGGGTAGATATCAGTTGTTCAATATGAATAATAATAAATAATAATAATAATAATAATAATAATAATAATAATAATAATAACAATAATAATTAACAGTTTATTGAAAGAGCATGGCAGCCAGAAGGCTGAAAATATACAGTTATATAATTGGGGAATGGGTCACTTGATTGACAAATAATACATAAGTATCATAAGTGATACAAATATGATATATATTATGAAGGTGTGTAGAAGGTCATACTACAGGGCATTTCAACATGGTGACAGTGCAAAAAGGTAAGATTGGCTGGGAGTGAACACACTGGTTGACTACGAGCTGTTGATAATTTTTACAATGGTTGGGAATGGGCTGTTCTTATAGCGATCAGTATGTGCTCGTATGGGCTGGATGCGGTTGTGGTGTCGAGGATGGTGCAGAAGCTTCTCACCAAATTTGCAGATGAGGTCGTGGTGATGATCAGAGAGATCCGAGAGGGTCAGTGTGTTGAGCACTTCTTAATATGTGGAGTAGGAAGGGGAGATAATAATCTTGCATGTGGAGACGAAAACTGGAAGATTTGACAATTGTACTGAAGTGTTTTTCCCAATTTAGTTTGTTATCTATAATGATGCCGGGGAGCTTGGTGGAGTCCACAACCTGGAGTGTGTTGGGGCCTAAAGTAATGGAGGGAAGTGGGACAAGGTCAGAGTAGAGGTTGATGTGCATAACCATGGTCTTGGTATGGTTGATGATGTCATGGTTGTTGGTAGCCCAATTTAGGAGGTTGGCAGTGCTTCAGGTGCATTGTTACCAAGGAAACTGATAGATGCATCACCTCTTCACCACTTACCACATATTTTTTATCACCACCACCTCCATCATCACAACTAGCTCTATTATCACCACCTAAATCATAATTTCAGTGATGCAGAGATGGATTAGCTTTAACCAGAGCAGAGCCGTACGATATCCACTGCTTCCGTACTCCCTTCCACTTCCTGCCTCCCACCTACCCACACACTGCATCTCTCACTCGGTTGAATACAATCGTCACTATTATTCATCACACTACTGTTATTCATGATTCAATGTTGTTTATCTGTTAATCATTAATTAGTAAATATATGATACTGTAATAATCTGTGTTTATTAATATCTGTATCCTTCATATACAATATAGTGCTGTATATATCTCATTGGTAAAAATTATCATCAGGAATGCATCTCTTTTTATGCAATGGTACAGTATAATGATCCCTTAGAATGCTGTTCTGGATAGCACTCTTATTATCCAGGAAAGTATCCTGAGCACTAATGAGGTACATAGATTATTGTACAGTGATATACACTGTACAGTATTGGACTTAAAATAGTTATTATTCCAATCTATTCCAATAGATTGGAAGCATAGCTCTGTTTTACAAGTCCAATTGTAGCTTCAATAGAAAAAATGTTGAGTCTTCATTTATTACTTCTACACCTAACTTTAACCTGGCACATGGTCAGTGGACCCTGGACGTGATCCTGAATACTGTCATCAAGAAGATTATCCCAAATCCCTAAAGATATACACCTTGAAAATGTATTGCCAATGTATGAATGTGACCAACCAGCAAGAACCACTAAAGAGAGAATGGGCAATCCTTTTTCCTTTGGATCATGAATAGATGAAAAGGATTTCCTCTTCTCCCTTTGATGGCTCTTACCAAAGTTCTTAGATTTTAGAGATGGAGGCTGTGAAATTGCTAAAGATGACAGTCATCAAGGGTGCTCTAAGCACAGGGAGGAAGTTTGTTAGTATGCTTTACTTTTATCAAACATTTTTTACATCCTCATTCTTCCATTATATTCCATTAACATACACAGTATCTTAGAGAACAAAGGGGCTGGAGATGAGTTATAATTGCTGTAATTTTATTATTGTTTTCTTTTCTCTAAATAGGTAGCATGTATGCAGTTCATCAACATTGTGGTTCACAGCGTGGAGGACATGAATTTCCGTGTTCATCTTCAGTACGAGTTCACACAGCTTGGTATAGATGATTTTTTAGAGAAGCTTAGACATCATGAGAGTGAAGAATTACAGGTAAATTTGCACTAATTACTTTATTAACTTTAGAGGGAAATTTGTTTTAAGGTTTGAGTACATTTATCTTCATATTTATTTGGTCGACATTGAAAACATTGGAGTACAGTACTGTACAACTTGGGTAAATCACATATGAAGAAAAATATGCTACAGAAATTATCCAAACAAACATTATGTGCTGTGAAGTAGCACAGTGTAAGTAAAAAAAAAAAAAAAGTTATTATACTTCATTCTCAATTATAGAATCTCCCTTAAAATATCTGACAAATTCAATTTTTTTTTTTCAGATTCAGATTTCTGCATATCTTGACAACGTTTTTGATGTTGCAGCTCTCATGGAAGACAGTGAAACTAAAACAGCAGCATTAGAAAGGGTAGCAGAATTAGAAGATGAATTGGCACATGTAAGTTATATAAATATCACAAGATTTCTTGAAGTAAATGTATTGAATCTGTCTTAGTAGTTAATTTTTTCTATTATTAATAATGAAGGCAAGCTTAAAACCCTCTGGGGGCAGCGGAAGGTAACAATGATAAAAATGACAGTAAGATTACTGGGATAATCACAGTACAGTACAGTGGTCCCTCGGTTAACGAGCACAATCCGTTCTAGAAGGTTGCTCGTTAACCGAAATCATTGTTTCAATGGGTTTTTGGGTAATTGGTTCCAGCTCACCGAAAATTGCCTAATTTCAACAAAAAAGGTAGAAAAGTACACTTACTTTGAGGTGTGTATGTAGAAGGCTCCTGGATGATGATGATGATGATGGGAATTAGAATGGGGGTGGAGGAGAAGGGAGAAGAGAAGGCAGTGGGGTGGAAGAGAAGTCACCCCATGGCACCATTTCACCCATAAAATTTTAGTTCTCTTGGTATAATTCAAGATTATTTTCTTTAAATCAACACTGCACTGCATTATATATTGTCAATGTTTAAAATAAATTTCAAAATGACCAATAATTTGACTGGAAACACAGAAAAAAAGCATTTAGTTGAAGAGAGTCATAAGCAAGATGTTACCTCCACTGAAAAGACACAGACTGATGCCTGTATGGTGTGTTGACAGGCTGTTTGGCGCTCATAAAACTAGTTTCCTGTACTTCAAGTACAGTCAACCCTCACTTTACGCGGTCCCACATTCCGCGTTTCCACAGTGCCCTGCCAGAACCCAGGATGCTCACATTCCGCGGTGGGTGTACCCCTTTACACGGGTGAAGTATAATTTTTTTATTTAGCTCATAAAATTCATACAAATTATCTGGCCAGAATGTAATTTACATTGCTGGAATTCTTACAATTTGATGATCATTTTGAATATAAACATCATAGATTTTGCATTAGACATACAAATTTTAGATATAATGTTTACTCTGAGTAAATATGTTATCTTTTGTGCAAAATATATGACATTTATATTCAAAATATTCCTGGTCTTACAAGGAATCCAGCAATGTCAATTACATTATCCTAACTTTAGTCTGATTTATTATTTATTACTAAAAAGGTAAACAGTCTGGTATTCCCACACATTCATCTGGTAGGGAGGCTTGGTGGGGGATGGGAGGGAGGGAGGGACCAGCGACCGACCACCTGACACCATGGTGTGAAGAATATTTTTTTTTATTAACTGAAGATATTTGTTTTAGCTCATAAAATTCATACAAATTACCCGGCCAGAATATAATTTACATTGCTGGAATTCTTACAATTTGATGATCATTTTGAATATAAACATCATATATTTTGCATTAGACATACAAATTTTAGATATAATGTTTACTCTGAGTAAATATGTTATCTTTTGTGCAAAATATATGACATTTATATTCAAAATATTCCTGGTTTTACAAGGAATCCAGCAATGTCAATTATATTATCCTAACTTTAATCTGAGGTATTATTTAATACTAAATGTTAAAATCTAGTTTTTTCACCCAACCTTTCTCTTGAAGGGAGGGATTGGTGGGGGGTGGGGGGGAGGGTTGGGACGGACCGACCATCTGGCCGGTTGGAAGAGGGGGGAGGCAAGGTGGGGTACTTTGATTGACAGATAGTGTCATGAAGAATATTTTTTTTTTTATTAACTGAAGATATTTGTTTTAGCTCATAAAATTCATACAAATTACCCGGCCAGAATATAATTTACATTGCTGGAATTCTTACAATTTGATGATCATTTTGAATATAAACATCATAGATTTTGCATTAGACATACAAATTTTAGATAAAATGTTTACTCTGAGTAAATGTTATCTTTTGTGCAAAATATATGACATTTGTATTCAAAATATTCCTGGTATTACAAGGAATCCAGCAATGTCAATTATATTATCCTAACTTTAGTTTGAGGTATTATTTATTACTATACCTGGTTTACCCCCAAAATTTCTCAGAGGGGGAAGAGCCCGCAGTGTAGTGTGAGAAGTGGGGGAGGGAGTTGAGTCCATTATTTGAATGGACATTAACTTGGCAGTGTATTTCTCTATTTCTCTTAAGTATTAATTGTGTGCATGTACCATCATAAAATTAAGATGTTATTTTTACTAGAACTTAGGTATTGTGTTGGAAAAAGTGGAGTTTGGGGGTCAGCTGGTCTCTATTTCATTTAATCCCATATGTTATGTTATTCACTTTACGCGTTTCTCACTTTCCGCGGTACCCTGTGGGTTACATTAACCGCGTAAAGTGAGGGTTGACTGTATGTTCAATAATTGTTAAAATGACTAAAAAATTTAATATTAAACTTTTAAAATTATTGAATAGTGTAAACTTCTTGATATTTACTAAAAGGGTAAGGAATTTAAGCCCTAGAACCGATTACTGTATTGGCGGACTAATACTACAGCTGGTGGACCTCCAAATGCAAGCTAAAACATGTGGAGGTCGGCTCGTAAGAAACTCGTTAATCGAGGGATTGCTCGTTAACCGAAGTTAAGAATCTTATGGAAGGTAACTCGTTAACCGAAATCTCATTAACCGAGGCGCTCGTTAACCGAGGGACCACTGTATTCTAGAACAATTATTTTTTTATCGAATCCTGAAATAATAATGCCAGTACAGGTAATTTGTAATATCCAAACTGAAAATTTTTTGAGTTTGTTATTTATTTAAAAAAAAATACAGTAGTACCCTGATTTACGCGGTCAATTGAACCCATGAGGTACCGCGGAAAGTGAAAACCGCCTAAAGTGAACAACAGAACATATGGGATTAATTCCAATAGAGACTGGCCCGACCCCCAAACTCCACTTTTTCCGACACAATACCTATGTTGTAGTAAAAATAACATCTTAATTTTATGATGGTATGCACACACAATTAATAATTAAGAGAAATATCAATAATATTAGGTTTTTTAACACTTACATAAGTAGAAAAGATGGCTGGGCACACGGGGATGGGGGGTTGGTTCCGAGGCAGAGGGCAGATTATTGGCCCTCACTTGTATCACTATCCACCACATAGGCTTGCAGGGCCTCTTTGTCAAACCCCTCAAAGTCCATATTCTCACTATCACTGACTTGGGCCGGCTGTGGCGGGTGAAGAACTCGGTAATGTTTTGATGACTGGGCGACCTTGTGCGCATCCTGCCTGCCCCGTGTATATGAGTAGATGCACCGCGTAAAGTGAAAGTTCGGTTCTGGCGAGGTACCGCGTAAATGCGAAATCGCGGAAAGTGAAACCGCGTAAAGTGGGGTATTACTGTAGATAAACATACAATAGTTGTAAGTAAGTATTAAACAATGTAGAACATATTGTTTTTGGGTAAATAATATATTTTTATCATTCACAGTTTTGTACTTGGGAATATACAGGTGTTATATTAATAATAAAAAAGTGAAGTTACCTTTCCAAATATGAAGGAACAGTTGAATGTTTAGTGATCTGAGGTAACCTTGAGGGTGCAAAAGAGGGGGAGGCAAATTTTTACTGCTTGGAGAAAATTTAATCTTGCTTAGTAAATTTGTGCATCCATTGTGAAGGTGTAGTTCCCCCCTACCCCTGGATCAGGTCTGTTATTGAGGGGGCTGGAGCCTCTTTACATGAAACACCCATTTTGGCCAGTGTCATGGTTTTGGGTGGCTCTGTGGTATATGAGTGGATTATATTATACAGTCGGCCCTTAACATACGCTGTTATGTAATAGACATGGATGTTAAAAACCATGATATGTGGGCCAAGCCCTTCCCCTCCCCCCAAAAAACCATGTCCTTATTTATCGATATACCTGTGTAGTCTTAGTTTCTTAAACCAAATTATTTACAAAAAATTGGGGCCTAATTCTAAAGGGTAATAGTTTGAAAGAAGTTGAAAAAAATATCACAGTAACTACCAGTAAACAATGGAAATTATGCACCAACGCACTCACCAAAGGTGAGTAATGGTGTTGTGCTGCTAGGGCAGATCTTTTATCATCATACCAAGCCCAAAGTAGCTAAATCCATGGTATGTAGAAAGCACAGGATGATGGAAACGAAAGTATTCATTTATTAAAGTTTATTTATAGATACTGACATAAATTGCTTACATTACATTTGAAACATCAATCTGTTAATTAAATTTGGGCTAAAAAGAAAACTATTTATTAACAGATTTTCATTAAAAGGTCATATCACAAGTATATTTTAATTTTGACTGTGAATTGAATGAAGACACGATTCTCAGAAATAATATAGAATGGGAATATTTTGAATGAAAGTGATAACTGAAGAACAATGATTTCGGCCATGACAAGATTTCACCCGAATTGGCCAACGGTTTCAGTTAAAAACCGTTGCACTCGCATCATAATACAACAATATTCCCATCCTATCATTAGCCTTATAACTTCTACAAAATGAAAAACTATTCGGTGTTTATTACGGTAACATCTTTGAACGAAAGAAAGAGAAAGTCATTGCTTTCTGGCTACAATTTTATCATCCCACTTTCCACTGTAATACGACATCATTTCAGCAAAATATTACATTAATATGTTCAGTAAAATAAAATGGAAGCCTGTTGAAACGTAATGTACAGTAATATTTAATATTAAAACAAATGCAAAATAGCTATAAAAAACAATTATTATTAATTCGTAATGCATTGGCTGGCATCTCGGCCCCTGTTCTGCCCAAGGTCACATTTCCTCCCAACTCGGCCTCCGCTTCTCCGCCTCCACCTCCTCAACAATACTACATTGCCACAACAAACACAATGTTTTGTGAATAACCCCACCTCCACTTCCTTGGGTGCATAGCATTGAACTGTATCAGCGCATTTACAAACAACAAATATGGTAAGAAAAGCTATTAAAAAAAAAGAGATAAAAAATTTCACTTTTATCAGCAGTTCCTATCCTCGCCATGACATGACGGGGCCATCGGGCCTATCACACCAATTTCATAACGGTAGGAAGTGCAAGGATGTGGATTTCAGCTGCTTCCTCATCACAGGACGGATAGCAACTCTCTTCGGGTGATCAAAGAATATGGTGATGAGTTGTCTTTCATTCATTTTCCATGATGTTTTTGTATGGAGCACTGTCATCCATCTCGATGAATTTCTAGGGCACGACCATGAGGGTCCATAATATAGGCCAGGTTTTTTCAGTGCCTCAATATTCCTGGTCATTCCCCAACCTCCAACGTTATTTCTTGGTGCCTTTTCCCTCTTCTTCGCCTTCTTCCTTCTTTCCTTTCCTTTCGCTTCTTCTCTTCTCTTTCTTGCCTGAGTCTACTTAACTCCTGTAGATCCTCCTCGGTCAGCTCAGTGTCATGCTTTTCAATTAGCTCCCTCAATTCTGCCCTCTGCCATGTCCGAAGCTCTCAGCCACTTTCTTTGAGCAGTGCTAGGCCCTGAATATTTTAATTAAAATCCATCAAAATTATTTCTCTTGTCATCGCTCACACCTCAAAAACAGCTCCCTAGCTCCTCCCTTGAACAGGCTAGAGTAAGGCGTATTTAATCGCTAATTAAAAAATACATATTACGTATACTTTACCTAAACTGTGCCTGAAAACGAATATATTCTTGTAGCCAAATAGTAGTTTTGCTGAAACGTGATGTATTTCGTCGTAAACAGATAAAATACATGACGCAAAACAAAAGACTCTACCTAACCCTCCGATGTTCAAGATGCCATTGTTTCTTAATAGTTTCTCGGTTGTACATCATGGCATTACAATTGATATTCATTCATAATTGCGCTTGAGCACACCACATCTAATGGAAATGGGCTATTTCACGAAATGACGTGACGACATAGTGAAAGGGATAAAATCGTGACGAAAACAATGACTTTCGCTTTCTTTCGTTCAAAAGATGTTACCGTAATCACTTTTCGAATGGTTTTCAGTTAAAAAAACTGTTGCATCACAAGTGAATTAGGATAGAATATTATTGTAATACAACAGTTTTTTAACTGAAAACCATTCGAAAAGCGATTACGGTAACATCTTTTGAACAAAAGAAAGCGAGTCATTGCTTTCGTCACTTTCCACTGTAATACGTATGTCATTTCAGCAAAATATTACATTTCCATATTCTCAGAAATAATTAGTAGTTTTGCTGAAACGTAATGCATTTCAATGTAAATTAGGATAAACTACATGAAAACAAAAGACTTTACCTAACCTTCCGATGTTCAAGATATGTTACTCGTTTTTTAGTAGTTTTCGGTTAAAATACTCTTATATTAGTGATATTCTATTCATACTGTGCTTGATATAATACATTCACGGAAATGTAATATTTTTGCAACTAGAATGCTGATGTCAACACAAGCGTGGTTACAGCGAGACTGACTGAGTGAGGGAGAGCTATGCATGTGTGTGTGTGTGTGTGTGTGTGCGAGGTTGCGGGAGCGGGCGGTGTCCCGTGTTCGGTGCCGCTCGATTTGAATGTACTTCAATTACTTCAATGTACAGAATATTCCTCCTGCAGGGCAATCCGCGTATTTGCAAATCCGTGTATTATAAACCCACGTATGTTAAGGGCCGACTGTATAAAGATAATAATATGTCGTATTTCTTATTTCTTACCATAGAGTTCGATACCTTCACACTGATTACTTGCAGGAGATTATGGCGTATCTACATAGAAGTTCACTCTACCGTTCGACATTCCATGATTTATATTTGATAAATGATGATTTAATGAATTCCATTAATTTCCAACATCCATCTAAGTTATTGGTTATACTTTGTCATAACCAATCAGTCATTACCTTTAGTAATAATAAGATAGGATCACAGATACGGGCAGATAATTGCACTTACATTTATTTGTCATACTTCCATACAATGATTTACAATTTGCATGGATATATGAGTCACTCACGTTCACGCTGTAATAAAATTAATCTTCTAAAAGAGAATTTTCAACTTGGGAACACATGTGATTACTCTACTGTGGGTATGACTTAACAGAGCCTTAATTCTTCAAGTGATACATTTACTGCCAGCCTGGATTGCTTTTGTTGCAACCAGGCTTCCGCACAAGAACTTCTTTCCACGGCCATAACAACAAAAAGTACTCTTGGGTTACCACACATAGTCTCGCGTCACTGACAGTCACTGTAGACGGTTGTCGCGGCAAGGAGAACTGGTAAGCGTGACTTGAATTAACCATTTAGGTGCAATAGACCAGCCTGGATTGCTTTTGTCGCAACCAGGCTTCCACACGTGATATTTCCACGGGGATAACAAACCTAGGTTAATACACTTAGTCTCGTGTCGATCACGGTCACTGTAGACGGGTGTCGTGCAGGAGAACTCTGTAAGCATGAATTAATTAACCATTTACTGTAGGTTTGATAGGCCAGCCTGGATTGCTCTTGTTGCAACCAGGCATCCACACGTGATATTTCCACAGGGATAACAACCTAGGTTAACACACTTAATCTTGTGTTGACGACGGTCCACAGGGCGGAGTGGCGGTGGAGGACTTTGTGTGGTGTGGTGCCCTGCTCCCTTTCAGGAGGGAGAGGATGGGTACGACGTCTTAACTAATCCATGGTCATCCTGATACTACTTAAAAATGAGGTTTTTGGGTGTGAAGCGATGAACAGTACAACACTGTTTCACTGCCCACCCCCCTAAAGGCTGGCTTACATACACTAATGGAAAATACATGTCCCAGTTATGCCTCGCTGGGTGTCTTATCTCTAGTAAAACAAACTTTGGAGTTGGTTGCGTGGGTAAGCCTAACGCAACCCATGACAGCCAGACTCTTATGTTAACCCTCGGCATTAATCTGGGCAGACTGTAACTTGTAGTCTTAATGAAGAGCTCCCTGTAAATGCCTTCAGCTAGATGCTTTCTCTCTCTTCTCTACAACCAGCATACACACTGAAGGCTACCTCCCCCCTTGCCAGCCACCCACTCACCGCTGCTGGGTAGTGGTTAGACGTACAGTAGATAGAAACACTTGGATCCATTGTATTTTAGTTTAATTGTGATACAGAAAAGTGTCACCCTCACAAGTTTAGGTAATTGCACTACCAAGGTGACTTATAGGATATTTTTTTACTTTTATCCTCTTCGCCACTGATCGGCTTGTTAGCCGCTTGGGCGATCGGTCACGTCTCTTTTCATTTATATTCTTCACCAAAAGATCGGCTCGCTAGCCGCCCGGGCGATCGGTCACGTCTCTGTCACGCACTGTTGGCAAATACTGGGCATGCACCAGCTCCTGAATGTACCTGAACCTGCTCCAGTGTTGGTCAAGTCTTCTCTTGAAAGAGCTCACACTCGGTGCCGTCACAACACTCTCTGGTAGATTGCTCCAAGAGTTTACAACCCTCACTCCGAAAAAGTTTGCCCTCACGGTTTTTTGGACTTGCGGCTTCTTCAATCTTGAGCTGTGACCCCTTGTGGGGCGAGCGTCCGCCAGCTCCAAGTAAGGACACTCAACTGAGTAGTGCCCCCTGAGATGCTTATACACCTAAACTAGGTCCCCCCCTTGCCCGTCTGTAGTATAAGCTAGGCAAGTTCAGGCGCTCCAATCTCTCAGGGTAGCTGAGGTGCCGAAGTGCAGGCACCAGTTTGATGGCCCTCCTTTGAACATTTTTAACCAACTGACAGTCCCTAGCATATCTCGGGGACCAGATGGGGTGACAGTACTCCAGATGGGGAAGCACTTCACTTCTGAAGATCGTCACGAGGGACGGACCGTCTAGATATCTGAACGACCTTCTTATAAGACCCAATAATTTATTTGTCTGATTTACCTTCTTCTCACAATGGCCCGAGAACTTCAGCTCATTGTCAACATACACACCTAGGTCCTTCTCACACAGTCTCAACTAGTGCATTTTCTTCATCCTGTTGGGACATATGATCCGCCTCCTTACCGTTGGTACGCCCCAGGTGCATCCTCTTACACTTCGTGACATTGAATCTCAGCAGCCATTTCTTCGACCATTCCTGGAGCCCACAGAGGTCCTTCTGCAGCTCTTCACAGTCCGCTTGGTTCTTAATTTCCCGAAATAACTTGGCGTCATCGGCAAACATTTGTATGGAGGAGTGTACAACGTCAGGCATGTCATTTATGAAACAAACAAACAACAGCGGGCCCAATACACTGCCCTGTGGTACCCCACTTGTTACAGGTACAGATGACGATTTCGTGTCATTAATCACCACACACTGCTTGCGGTCATGTAGAAAGCCTTCTATCCACGCTAGGACATTTCCCCGAATTCCGTACCCTTCCAGTTTGATTTTCAGCCTTTCGTGGGGTACACTGTCGAAAGCCTTGGCAAAATCTAGGTAAATAATGTCAATTTTACCACCCCGTTCTAGAATATGGGTCCAAATATACAATACCTTGAGCAATTGTGTTAAGCAAGAGCGCCCCGGCATAAAACCGAGTTGGCAATCTTTTACAAGGTTGTTTCGTAGTAGATGTTCCATTGCGGCATCTCTGATAATACTCTCAAGTACTTTACATATTATTCTGGTCAGGCTCACTGGTCTATAGTTGTTCGTGGCATGCCAAGGACGCTTTTCACTCAGACCATTATCAAAGTGACTGACATGGTCTTTCTTACATCCCTGAGCCCTGACATAGTGGTCGGGGCCAACCCGCTGATACGATAATGTTGTTAATGTCATAGGTCACTGTGTTAGGTCATATATAACGTATCTAAATTATAATGTTTAATATAAAAATGAACAACTTAAACCAAGTTTTACAGTATTTTACAATTAATTATTAAAAAAATTCTTTATTATACTGTACTGGTCTTATTAAATATGGTACAGTGCAGCAACACAAAGTGTACTTTTATAGAAAAATTAACAAAAGTAACTTATAATAAGTGGTATGCTTTTCTGAAAAACAGAAACAAAAACCACAAGGTACAGTACTTTATTGCCTTTTGAGTCATTTTATTGATGAATCAATCACAGGACTGAAAGAAAGAGACCCACACCCAACCTGGAAACAAACCAAAACATTTACATAAGAAAGTAACAATGAATTCTGAGCTTTCAAATGTATGTGCTTTGTCATGAAATGTCCTGAAAAACCTTAAAAATAATTTTGTGACAAACCACTAAAATATTAAGCCTTTCAATTACGACTGTGGGAGCGTGCCTGTTCCTGTATCCCCCTGGAAAAGCTCCAGTGGATGCTAATTTTTAATATGTATGCCTATATATGCCAATCTCACTGTCAGGATATACAGTATATGGGTTAAATGAAATGCATACAAAACATTTACATATTCACTTTAGTCTTAGTGGAGTAGTAAGTTATATAATAGAATCCATAACATATACATTTGTTTGCCATCTCCACTCATCTTACCATGAAGTTCTGATAAACTAGATTTTGTTGCCTGTATGTGAACTTCTAATTTCACCAACTTCTTCAAAATCATGAACTTGCAGCACTTGTTTGTACATTCAAGAAAATGTTAGAGTAACACCTTAGCTGAAGGTTGTAGACAGTAGATTTATGGCAAGGATTGAGAATTGGTTCATTTTAACCCATGAGGTCAGTTGGGGGACCAAAATAGATGAACTCAGTGAATCTTGTCTCATGAAATTTAGTCCTCACTGGCTTTTGAAGCCTCTGACCACTAGTACAGGAGTTTATTATATATTTATTGACAAAACATCAAGGTTTATAATGTAAACAATGTTCCTACTGTGAGATATAGCTTAGCCCAGTGTGGTATCTCAGTGATAGTCTGTTAGGTCATTTAAGAGTGTCTTGTTACATAAATTTTTCATCACTTTGGTTGTCTAAATTTTACAAAAAATCAAGTACCATACAGTACTGTAACGAGTACTTGTAAATGTCATAAATTTCATTAGTGTAAATTAAAGGATATTGTAAAAGAAGCATTAGTAAGTATATAAAAGTAAGGTACATAAAGAAGGATTACACAAGAATATTGTTTTATTTTTAGAAAATATTGGGAATGAAGTCTCTAATGTTTTGCTTGCTCTTCTGTTTAGTTCTTCAGGATTCCAAAATTTTATCTCTGTGCAGAAATTTTTCTAATCAGTCAGCAAATTAGTCTAAAAAGAAAAGGAAATTAATTTGGGAGTCTGCCTCATCACATCTAATACGAGTAAACTATTGTATCATGTTTTCTATTTTTGAAAAAAAAAAAAAAATTGTTCACAAAAATACTTGTCATAATTATGTGTGTATGGAAGCAGATATTGTTCTTCTCCTTTAACGGATATGCAGGTAAAGAAAGAGAAGAATAGGAGTTATCTATTATGATTATCTTATTTCAGATGGCAGAAAGAATGTCCGAGATGGAAGCAGAATCATTAGCAAAGTTGGTCGAGTTAGAGGGTGAGCTAGTTGAGGTGCACAGACAAAAGGAGGAGCTAGAGAATGTTCACTGTCAGGTATGTAACATTTTTCTTCATCGTGGTTTTTATATACTACCTGCACTGTACTGAGATGGTTACATCAACTGTAGTTATTGAATTTGTTTAAACTGTACAGTAATTAGATTAATAGAGGATGACAGTATTTTCATTTTAAAACATTAATTACTGTACTTCAGATTTAACTTTTCATTACGGATGGGATGTATACATCCCTTAACAAATTTAATTTGCACGCTTAAGTTTGAGAGCAGTTTGTGATTGGAAAGTATTGTATGGCAACCTATCTACAATATTGTTTCCATCGGTTGAGCCCATATTTCACGCCATGAAAAATTCTCGGTTACCATAATGGCGATAGATGTGTGACATCCGTAACTCAAGACAATGCCTTCTGCTGCTGACCACTTTCAGAAATTTCATGGAAGCAAAAGTATTAAAGCTTATAATAATAGATGTAATATTTTTAGGGTTCAGAGAAGCACGTTATTTCAAAAGGCAAGAGAAAAATTATCACGAAAGCAATTGAAATGTTTATTATTTACTGTGTACTGCATGTGGTAATTAGGCAAACATGCACCTGGCAGCAACGACATTAATTACTGCGCATTTGTTGCTACCATTGAAGCATTGCTAGCACCTGTTCATCATGTTTGGCCTCGGGAAGACATGCACTTTCAAATGGGAAGAAAAGAAATTGAATTAAAACACTTCAATTCTTCATAAACTTGCAATTTGGGGTCTGTGGGTTATTAATTGTTTTCCCTGCCATAATGAAAAGGTTAAAGAAAATTGAAATATCTCGCAATATACAGTATACTGTACATGAAGTTGATATTTTATTAATTTATAATTTTAAAGGTTCAAGAGGAGGTGTCAACGTTACGACGGGAAGTCAATCAAAAGAGTGAGGAGTCTCGTCAAAGACAGTCATTATTAGAAAAACAAATACAAGAACTTGAAACTCTTGCAAGATCAAACCCTAGTAAGTCTGGTAAGTAATTTCTGAAATTATAGTCTTATAATACCATAAGCTTAAAGAATATTTTGGAATGAGTAATAAAATTTTTTGTTAACCGTGAACAGGTGGTCTGTTTAACTAGTCACCTCTTACACTCTTAGACTTAACCTTGATCATAGAAAAACATTTTATGGTCAAAAGAAGATTTTCTGTGCATATTTTGACACTAGAAACTATAATACGCAAATCTTAGTGTGATTATTCTTTTTGTGTAACTCACAAAATTTTAATGCAATTACTGGGTATTCACACCATGTTGGCATCAGTGTCTCTTTCCCTTTCTCAATAAATTTTCATGTACCTTAAAGTTAAATTTTTTTTTAAATTTAGGCCTAATGTTTTAGACTGCTTTATTTATTTACTTATTTACTTTACACATAAAATTCATTTAACTCGTTGTGAATGTATTTAATACCACATGTACAACAGGTGGTGCAGAAAGAACTGGTAGTGGACCAATGGCTCCTGCTCCTCCTCCACCTCCACCTCCACCGCCAGGTATTGCTACTTCCTCCGCTCCTCCACCACCACCTCCACCTATTGGAGGTAACATTCCACCTGCACCGCCAAAATTACCAATGGGCATGAGCCATGCATTCCGACCTCCACCTCCAGCTCCAGGAATGAATCTAGCTGCTCCACCCGACTCAATGACGATAAAAAAGAAAGTCAATACAAAATACAAGTTACCCACACTTAACTGGGTTGCCCTTAAGCCCAATCAGGTGAGCAAGGAATTAGTTTTATATTTGACAAGATCATTTTTTTTGTGATATTGCTGCTTAAGAAAAGGGCAAAAACAGCTTTTGTATACAGGATCTCCTCTACTTAAGAACTTTCATACATATGCACAAACCTATCCGTATGTCCAAATTTCCATTCGGTGTGAAAGTGCAAGAGTCTTTCTTTCTACTGATGCGCAATAGATGGCATTAGTGTGCTACTTCCAATAATCCCGGTCAAGCGGCAGCATTTTAGTTGTTGTTGTCTTGTTCGCTGCATTACGGCAGTGATAATTGGTTTCTTGTGGGTTTTAATAACATTATTGACCCCAATGTGTCCGAGAAGTGTAAAGGTAGTGGAAACGAAAGTGGCTATAATAAAGTAAGTGGAAAGAGATAATAGATGACAAATATAGCTCTTGCTTGTAGACTGAAGCGTTCGACTGTTGGTATGATTTTAAAGGACTTATTGAGTATGTAAATCGTTCTGTACACATGCGATCGACCATGGTCAGTTAGAAAAGAGGAAAATTCCATGATGAGATGGAAAAACTTTTGTGTTTATGGCTGTATATTTCTCAGGTAAGTCGTACAATAAATTGATGGAGTATTGTGCTGTGGGTGTGCTGTACATACAGTATTTTTCATATTTAACTCATTGTTTGCAAGCAATAGAGGTGACTTTGGACTTAGGAACATATGGACTTATAAACAGACTACCGGAACCAATTATGTTCGAAAGTAAAGGACTGATCAGTTACTCATTTATGTAAAACATCTATGGATACATAATTCTTGTTGTTATGGATATGTAATTCTTGTTATTGATAAGCGTTTTTCTGTTTCCTTATTTTGCTCAGTAGATCATACATTTAAGATGGCATTGTAATTACAAAAATAATCATCATTGATTTATATTACCAGAAATATTTAAGAGCTAGTGAATTCTTTAGAAGAACTGGTGCTTTTTAGAAACAAAAGACCAGCTATTATTATTATTATTATTATTATTATTATTATTATTATTATTATTATTATTATTATTATTATTGTTATTGTTATAATTATTATTATTATTATTGAGTAAATATATTCCTTGATTTCATTATTATACAGTATATTAAATTTTTATTATTCCATAGGTCCGAGGAACCGTCTTTAATGAACTAGATGATGAAAAGCTCTTCAATGTTATTGACTTCTTAGAATTTGAAGAACATTTCAAGATTGGTCTGGGAGGAGGCTCTGGCAAGGCCAATGGAGATGTTTCAGAGGTTGATTCTCTTCATGCTTTTGGCAGTAAAAGAATCAAGAAGCTAGAATTAACTTCTCTGATGGAGCATACGCGGTTAAGAAATATTGGTGAGTTACAAGTCAGTGCATTATACAACATATAAAAAAATTGCTTTTTTTTATAATAAAATTGCTCTTATAACAGACACAGTGATTCAGGTGACTCATGTATTGGGTTTACATATTTTCAAGTTGACTTGAGGGTTCCCAAAGGAAACCTCCTCTTGTACAGCTGGGCTATACAGTTGTACCCCACTTAACGCGGTCAATTGAACCCAGAGGGTCCCGCGTTAAGTGAAATCCGCGTTAAGTGAACAACAGAACATATGGGATTAATTCCAATAGAAACCGGCCCGACCCCCAAACTCCACTTTTTGAAGGCACATACCTATGTTGTAGTAAAAATAACATCTTAATTTTATGATGGTACATGCACACAATTAATACTTAAGAGAAATAGAGAAATACAGTCGCCAAGTTAATGTCCATTCAAATAATGGACTCAACTCCCTCCCCCTCTCACACTACACAGCCGGCTAACAGATGGTCGGTCGGTCCCTCCCTCCCCCCCCCACCCCCCACCAACCGTCCCAAGGAGATGTGTGGGATAACCTCAAACTAAAGTTAGGAAAATATAATTGACATTGCTGGATTCCTTGTAAGACCAGGAATATTTTGAATATAAATGTCATATATTTTGCACAAAAGATAACATAGTTACCTAGAGAAAAATTTTTATCTAAAAATTGTAAGTTTAAAGCAAAATATATGATGTTTATATTCAAAATGATCACCAAATTATAAGAATTCCAGCAATGTAAATTATATTCTGACCGGGTAATTTGTATGAATTTTATGAGCTAAAACAAATATCTTCAGTTAATAAAAAAAAAATAATCTTCACGACACTATCTGTCAATCAAAGTACCCCACCTTGCCTCCCCCCCTCTTCCAACCGCGCGGTCAGTCCCAACCCTCCCCCCCACCCCCCACCAATCCTCCCTTCCAGAGTTTTTAACATTTAGTATTAAATAATACCTCAGATTAAAGTTAGGATAATATAATTGACATTGCTGGATTCCTTGTAAGACCAGGAATATTTTGAATATAAATGTCATATATTTTGCACAAAAGATACCATAGTTACCTAGAGAAAAATTTTTATCTAAAAATTGTAAGTTTAAAGCAAAATCTATGATGTTTATATTCAAAATGATCACCAAATTATAAGAATTCCAGCAATGTAAATTATATTCTGACCGGGTAATTTGTATGAATTTTATGAGCTAAAACAAATATCTTCAGTTAATAAAAAAAAATAATAATTCTTCACAGGGTAACAGATGGTCGGTCGGTCCCTCCCTCCCCCCCACCCCCCACCAACCGTCCCAAGGAGATGTGTGGGATAACCACTAAATTTTAATAAATAATACCTCAAACTAAAGTTAGGATAATATAATTGACATTGCTGGATTCCTTGTAAGACCAGGAATATTTTGAATATAAATGTCATATATTTTGCACAAAAGATACCATAGTTACCTAGAGAAAAATTTTTATCTAAAAATTGTAAGTTTAAAGCAAAATATATGATGTTTATATTCAAAATGATCACCAAATTATAAGAATTCCAGCAATGTAAATTATATTCTGGCCTGGTAATTTGTATGAATTTTATGAGCTAAACCAGGCAGTCAGGCAGGGTGGCGGGTGGGGCAAATCTAAAAATAGCGTCTCGGACACTCACCGCGTATATGTGGAAAAAATCCGCGTTAAGTGAAAGTTCAGCTTTGGCAAGGCACCGCCTATATGCGAAAACGCGTTAAGTGAAACCGCGTTAGGCGGGGTAAAACTGTACTCCAGAAACGATGGAGTATCTAGCAGTCACAATGTGAATATGTTTGAGAGATTTGCATTCAGCAAAGAGTGTTTTTGCAGCCTTTTAGGGTTGCTGGGCACATGTATAGTAAGCCTTCAGGCAGCTGGTTCATCAGAGCTATCCTCTTATATTTAGGTGTTGCAGTTGAACTTGGAGAGATCCTGTCTTTAGTTCCTTTTAATATCAAGTCTTGCATTCTCTGAATAAATAACTGCAATGCCATCTTCCTTAAAATGAGATTACAAAAAGACCATCTTCGGTCTTCATCTCCTCTAGTGTTACTTCACTGAACAAAGATGTGAGAAAAACGTGCTGACAATTAGGTATTTTAGTAAGTTATCCCTAGAACTACAGTTTAACTCAGTCATCCACATAGCAAATGATTTATTTTCATTAAAGTTTGGAGGAAATGTAAAAAAAAATTGCACTTGCTTTTATTAACATAGTATTTCTAATTTGTTTTACATTTAACCTTTTGAGTGTGTAGGAATATTTAGTGGGCATTTTTCAAATTTATAGTTTTGTTGTGAAATCATGAAAGAAATATTTTATTACTTGTCTTATATTTAAGGAGCACAAGATTGCCATTTCTGGCAGACAAATTTCTTGGAAATTATATTATCTTGTAAAACACTTAAGATTTTATCATAAAACTGATTTTTAACCTAATTACTGTGGTAGAGTGATTCGCCAATCATCCCTGTGGTGCGCAAAAACCCCCCACTTGCATTGATTTTCCCTGAACATCAATTTAACGCTCGTGGATTAAAAGATAGTATGTAGATGAATGTGGAAACCAAATAGGAGTCCATCACTTACCATGGTTTGGCTGCCAGTCTCTCATGGGGCGGAAAAAGGATTCTCGCCTCTATTACTCACCCTAACACTCAACATACTTGATTATTTCACTAAAAGTATATATAGTTGAAGCTTTCAACATGGCTGTCAATGATGTTGAATGTGTCAGCTATAAGTAGGTACAATATATACAGTGAACCCTCACTTTACGCGGTTAATTCAACCTAAGGCGGCCTGCATAAAGTGAGAAACTCGTAAAGTGAACAACATAACATATGGGATTAATTGAAATAGAGACCGGGCCGACCCCCAAACTCTACTTTTTCAGACACAATACCTACGTTGTAGTAAAAATAACTTCTTAATTTTATGATGGTATGCACACACAATTAATAATTAAGAGAAATATCAATAATATTAGGTTTTTTAACACTTACATTAGTAGAAAAGATGGCTGGGCATCAATTGTATCACTATCCACCACAGAGGCTTGCAGGGCCTCTTTGTCAAACCCCTCAAAGTCCATACAAGTCCATATCCTCACTATCATTATCACTATCACTGACTTGGGCCGGCTGTGGTGGGTGGCGGGTGAAGAACTCGGTAATGTTTTGATGACTGGGCGACCTTGTGCACACCCTGCTCGCGCAGCTCTCCGCGTAAAGGGGTACACGCACCGCGGAATGTGAGCATTCCGGTTTCGGCAGGGTACCGCGTAAACGTGGAAACGCGGAATGTGGGACCGCGTAAAGCGAGGGTTGACTGTATAGCTTATGGTAACACATACAACTTCATTCGTAATTATATATATACAGTGGTCCCTCGGTTAACGAGCACAATCCGTTACAGCAGGTTGTTCGTTAACCAAAAAACTCGTTAACCGAAACTATTGTTTAAATGGGTTTTTGGGTAATTGGCTCCAGCTCACCGAAAATTGCCTAAATTCAACAAAAAAGGTAGAAAAGTACACTTACTTTGAGGTGTGTATGTAGAAGGCTCCTGGAGGATGATGATGATGATGGGAATTGGAATGGGGGTGGAGGAGAAGGGAGAAGAGAAGGCATTGGGGTGGAAGAGAAGTCACCCCATGGCACCATTTCACCCATAAAATTTTAGTTCTCGTGGTGTAATTCAAGATTATTTTCTTTAAATCAACACTGCACTGCATTATATATTGTCAATATGTAAAATAAATTTCAAAGGACCAATAATTTGAAACACAGAAAAAAGCGTTTAGTTGAAGAGGTCAAGAGATCTTACCTCCAGTGAAAACAGAGAGAGAGACTAACGCCTGTCTGGTGTGTTAACAGGCTGGATGGCACATGAAACTAGTTTCTTTACCTTCATATATTTTCAATAATTGTTAAAATGACTAAAAGTTAATATTAAACTTTAAAATTTATTGAATAGTATAAACTAATTGATATTTACTAAAATAGTAAGAAATTTAAGCCTAAAACCGATTACTGTATTGGTGGACTAATACTACAGCTGGTGGACATGATACAAGCGAAAACATGTTGAAGTGAAACTGTAAAAAACTCGTTAACTGAAGTTAAGAATCTTATGGAAAGGTAAATGGTTAACGAAATCTAGTTAACTTGGCGTTAGTTAACGAGGATAACATATATATATATATATATATATATATATATATATATATATATATATATATATATATATATATATATATATATATATATATATATATATATATATATATATATATATATAAAAATTAAGAATATTCAATTTAGTTGAACAAAAATTAGGTTTTCAGATTTTTTTGCAAACCGACTGCAAGTCATTTGTTTTAGTAAATTTGATAATTTAGTCATTTTATGGATATTTATAATTGAAGTAAATTTAGCTGGTATAATACAAAGTTAATTTTTGTGTTTTAGTCATTTATTTATTGAGTGCAGTGATTGATGATGATGAAATTACTTGTATATATATATGTGTATTTATATTATATATATATATATATATATATATATATATATATTTTATATATATGTATATATATATATATATATATATATATATATATATATATATATATATATATATATATATATATATAATAATATGTATGTTTTATGTATATATATATATATATTATGTGTATTATGTGTGTGTGTATGTATATATTTATATATATATATATTTTATATATATATTATATATATATATACTGTATATATATATAACATATATTTATATATATTTTATATATTATATCAGTTATACCCATTAGAGTCAATTGAACCCAGGGGTCCCGCGTTAAGTGAAAACAGCGTTAAGTGAATAACAGAACATACATGGGATTAATTCCCAATAGAACCCAGCCCGACCCCAAACTCCCTTTTTTGACGACAAATAACTATGTTGTAGTAAAATAACATCTTAATTTTATGATGGTACATGCTAATTAATACTTAAGAGAAATGAAATACAGTGTGAAGTTGATTCCATTCAAATAATGGACTCAACTCCCTCTCCTCTTCTCGCACTCATAAACCTTTC
>NW_024734615.1:5693934-5755233 GCF_018991925.1 Homarus americanus | reverse complement strand
CCTCTGAGAAATTTTTGGGAAAACCAGGTATAGTAATAAATAATTCCTCAAGCAAGTTAGGATAATATAATTGACATTGCTGGATTCCTTGTAAGACCAGGGATATTTTGAATATAAATGTGTATATTTTTTCACAAAAGATAACATAATTATAGAGAACAATTTTATCTAAAATTGTATGTTTATCTAAAATATATGTTGTTTATATTCAAAATGATCAACAAATTGTAAGAATTCCAGCAATGTAAATTATATTCTGGCTGGATAATTTGTAGAATTTTATGAGCTAAAACAAATATCTTCAGTTAATAAAAAAAAATATTCTTGACACTATCTGTCAATCAAAAGTACCCACCTTGCCTTCCCCTTCTTCCAACTTGCGTGGTCAGTCAACCCTCCCCCACCAATCCTCCATTCAGAGTTTTAACATTTAGTATTAAATAATACCTCAGATTAAAGTTAGGATAATATAATTGACATTTTTCAGTTCCTTGTAGACAGGGATATTTTGAATATAAATGTCATATTTTTGGACAAAGATAACATAATTACCTAGAGAACAATTTTTATCTAAAAATTGTATGTTTAATAAAATATATGTTTGTTTATATTCAAAATATCACCAAATTTAAAATTCCAGCAATGTAAATTTATTCTGGCTCAAATAATTTGTATGAATATAATTCACATGTGGTCAGGCAGGGTGGCGGGTGGGGGGTAGTGCAATCTAAAAATAGCTCTCAAAGTCGGACACTCACCGTGCATGATAAAACGTTAAGTGAAAGTTCAGCTTTGGCAAGGCACAGGTATATCGGCGTTAAGTGAAAGCGTTAAGCTGAGTTACTGTATATATATATATTATATATATATATATATATATATATATATATATATATATATATATATATATATATATATATATATATATATATATATCTTGAATAAATCACACGTTTTTCATTGTGGATTTACATGATAATATATATATATATATATAATATATATATATATATATATATATATATATATATATATATATATATATATATATATATATATATATATATATATATATATATATATATATATGTGGGTTTTTCTCAAACTGAGGAAAGAGAAAGCGTACATCTCAGTGAGGGACTTAAGAAACTGGTGAGTGTAAACATCCCATACAATACTTGACCCTGCGAGATATAAAAATTTTCACGTGCTGCTTTCAAAACTCTCTTAATTCCAGAATGTATGTCACAGTTATTGGGTTAAATATGCTGATACAGTATTTGCCTCACTACTTGTTGCTTCTCATGGGTTGAAACTAATTTAGAAGAGTAAGTTTATTATGTAGTAAGTCATAAACCATTATACAATATATTCAATATTTCCCAGCTATCCGAAAGTTGGATCTTCCCTTTGATGTTGTCAACAAGGCTGTGAACTCCTTGGACTTGAAGACTCTGAATGTTGACAGTGTGGAGTTACTGCAACGAATGGTGCCTACTGATGCAGAGGTTAGCATATACTGTAATGTTGCTCAGTGATATTTTAGGGATTTTTTGTGATAAAACTTAAAATGAGAATTGACCAAAGGAGATTAATCTGAAGCCGGATTGTGGATTCTTATTACAGTAAACCCCCATATAATGGACAGTTGGGGTGAAGACCAGTCCGTTAAAGCCAAAAGTCCGTTATCCAGATCCAGAATAATAACGGATTTGGTCTGTTATATGCCAACATAGTCTGTAGTGACCACATGGGTTACAAAAGCTGTACAGTAGTCCAGCTCTTCTTCTCCTACACAGTGGATGAATAGGCAATCATATGGTGCAAACAATACAGTACATATACAGTGTTGAACAAAAATTGTTGATACAGTCAAGGTCCTTAAGGTGGATGGTGTTAAGTCAGCCCGACCCTTATTGGACAAAGTTTACCAGATTCGTGTCTGAATCTTTTCAGATGGATTAACAATATGACGAGGTATGAGAAGATATCCAATTACAATTATTTTAATTATAATCAATACAATTCTACAAACTGTAAAAATATGTAAAGTATACACAAGTAATTGAAAATAGACACTCGGTACAGTATTCTGCATTACAAAAGAAGAAAAAATCTATTTGTTGGGCTGTTTGAGACAATAGCAAACTAAAGTTCTGTCTGAGTAAATCAAAGCAGACATTTTATTTAATATTCAAAAAGAAAACTTCATGTACTGTAGTAATTTGTTATATCGTGCTTGAGACAATTATAAACCAGTCCAGTTTTATTGTGTAAGTGAGTGGAGGGAGGGAGGGAGGGAGGGTAGGTGCATGACTCAGCCTGTGCCACTTGTGCCATGCCAGCCCTGACAGATATTTCACTGGTGTCGAAAATATTACTTTATTTAAGAGGCAGACATATAGTTATAAACATTTTAACTTTATTTGACACCATAACTAAAAAATATATTTAACATCTCTTTCAAAATAAAATAAGAGATATTCACGTTGTTTAGAGGTGCAAAATTGGTGATTCATGGCCCCAGGGGTGCCAAATTATTTAGCAATTTAAGTGCAAAGAAACATTGTCATATCTAAGTTAAATATAAAAATGGAAATTAATAAACAGAAAATATTTATAAATTTTTTCAATATATGGGAGGTTTTCAAAAATGTCTTAAAAGCATTCAAGAATGGGGTAAAATTTTTCAAGATCTTGCAACAAATTTCAAGCAGTGGCCCCACTGGTCGCTGTCTACTCAGCCATCGCCTAACACAAACAAGCACCCAGTAGTTCAACAATCGATCTCCCATACTTCCATTTCTCAATGAGGACTGGGAAAGGATGTCACTGTTTTGTTTAATAAATTCACAAAGCAGTTTATCCAATCAAGTTTTACATTATTTGACATAATGGTGCACATTAACAGTGTGAATACTACAGGGGTAGACCAGAACTGTGGTGACCATCCATGCTGGACAGGCTACAGGCCATCATTGAAAAGCAGGGCTACTGAATGAATAATGCTGGTGACAATGTGTTATGCAAAATTTCTGTAATCTAAAGAATAGAATATTTGAATTTTTATTTTACCTCTTTTAATAGTAAATATTTACAAAAATATTGAGTGCATACAGTTAACCCTCACTTTCTGCGGTTAATGTAACCCGGAGGGTCCCGCGTAAAGTGAGCAGCGTAAAGTGAATAACATAACATATGGGATTAATTGAAATGGAGTCGGGCGATCCCCAAACTCCACTTTTTGACTGACTATGTTGTAGTAAAAATTTATCTTAACTTTATGATGGTATGCACACAGTTAATAATTAAGAGAAATATCAATAATATTAGGTTTTTAACACTTACATTAGTAGATAAAATGGCTGGGCACCGGGGATGGGTGGTTGGTTCCGAGGCAGAGGGCAGATTAGCCCTCACCTGTGTCACTTGTATCAATTGTATCACTATCACAGAGGCTTGCAGGGGCCTCTTTGTCAAACTCCCAAAGTCCATATAAGTCCATATCCTCACCATGATTATCACTATCACTGCTGACTTGGCTGCTGTGGTGGGTGGCGGGTGAAACTGGTAATGTTTTGATGACTGGGCGACCTTGTGCGCACCATATTCACAGCACCACAACATGGCGGATGGCGGGGTTTGGATCCAAAATGGCGCGGCTCGCCAGCGCTCTCCAGCGTAAAGGGTACACGCCCGTGAATGTGAGCATCCTGGGTTCCGCAGAACACGTAGCGTGGAAGCGGAATGTGGGACCGCGTAAGTGAGGGTTAACTGTATAACAATAGCTAAGCAACATTTATGGTTTCCTATCACGGTACAGGTTGTACCTCTAGTCCGGCATTCTGTGGTCGGAACGACTTTAGTTTGTCCAATAGGTAGATAGGCAGCTTTTTTTTTTTTTTTTACTTATCTGAATTATTATTATTATTCATGGTATTAAATTTTTGCCCTCAGGCCCCAATGTGGGTCAGTGACCTATGCCTGGTGGACTAAACCTTAAAAAAAAAAAAAAACCGAAATTGATTTGTTTACATCCGCAGTTCGGCTGCTCTCTCTCTCTGCTTGTCTATACAGAGTACAACATTTAACCCTTCAATTTATATGAGCAGTAAATAAGTGTTGCTTTCATATTCTTATGTAGAGTAATGTGATATGTTTTCATGTCTTTACTTACATCTGTGGTCTCCTTTTTTTTCCATTAATGGTTAGCTACTTATATTGTTCCATTTATTAACATTTGATAACATTACAGGTACCAAACAACCATATTAATTTTTTTCGTTAATTTTACTACAGCTAAAATCAGGGTCTTATTTTCTTCAGTTTTATATGTAGAACCAATCAGTCACTGGTTTTGTAAACTTCTTTATAAACAATGCAGCAGCCGCCTTCGTCTCTCTAATATTCCACGTATTATTAATAAATTGTATTGTTAATTTTGCACACACAAACGTTAATTCAATAAAACAAATTCAGAAACATTAATTAAAATATATATGAACAGTAAATAAATGTTGCTTTCATATTCGTGATGTAAAGTAATAATGATATATGTTTTCACGCAGCGCATACACTTACATATGTCGCATCTCTTTTTTCTTACCATTATCGTAGCTACTTCTATTGTTCCATTTATTAACATTAAATAACATTACTTAAAACAACCATATTAATTTTACTACAGCTACAGCCAAGGTCTTATTTTCTTCAGTTTTATATGTAGAACCAGTCAGTCACTGGTTTTGTAATCAACAAAACAATGCTGTGACATTTCCTCGTGTTTTAATATTCTACGATATTAATGAATTGTATTGCTCATTTTGCACACATAAACATTAATTCAATAAAAAGACATTCAGTAAAACAATAATGAATCTTTTGTACATAAGAGAAATGACGCTGTTTACACGATATGCACGCCGTCTGCATCGCTATGGGGCAGTTCAAACCCATCAAATTCAAGTTCGCACAAAATTTTTATTTATTTATTTTGTGTGTTCCAATAAAATACGTTAAGAATTAAAAACTTACATTAGCTACTATACGACATTTAACCCTTCAATATGTCTTCAAAGAGACCATGATGCAGAGAAAGTGGTGCTAGTGCTTCCAAGCATAAGCACAAGTCATTCATCCAGGAAAAGGGTGAATTTCCATGGTCCGCAATTTCATGGTCTGGCACCGGTCAGTTCTGTTGCCGGACTGGAGAGGTACAACCTCTTCGCAGAAACGGTATACATCGCTAAAATTTTTTCAGTCGCCGAATAGTACTCGGCTAAAACTTTACCCAAAAACCAGCTTACATAATGATATCATTTATTTTAAGCCTTTGTAAGCCATTCTACGCGGGAACGAGTACTACAAATCGTACGCCTGGCAGAGGCGATAGGGTAGAGCTGTGGGATTTCAAGACATTGTTACTAGACTTGTCTGGCCAGCCATTGTCGCCGGATGGGTGTTGTTTGCATCCACATTTGCATTCATTTTTTGTAGCATTTTCCAAGTGTTACACCCCAAATGTCTAGTTCAACGGAAGATAGTGAATATGAACCTTCCTCAGAAGCTTGAATACTTGATAACTCTGCCAGTTCATCAGACAATGACTATTTCGACAAGTGAGGAGGAGGAGGAGGAGGGTGAGGGAGAGCTTGGAGAAGCCTCGAGTTGTCAGAGGAGCGTATGAATACACCACCACCACGTTTTCCTTTCACAGGAATCCTGGAATAAAGATTGATGAAAACCCAGCAGAACTGAGTCCATTTGAATTCTTCAGTCTTTTATTGATAAAAGGATTATTGACTCTGTACTGGTAGAGACTAATCGTTTTGCTGAACAAACTGGGCAAGATGATTCTTTGTGGCTCTGTAACAGAGGCTGAACTTTTGTATTTTTTGCCATGAAAATGCTTTATTGGTGAAAATGCCAGAAGAAGAAATGAACTGGTCACATGATGAACTGCTTGAAAACCAATTTTTCGCAGCTAATGACTATGAAATGGTACAGTAAGATAAAGCAATATCTTCATTTTGTAGATAATGAAACTCATGATGCACAAACTCACCCCAACCCAAAATTGTATAAGATTTATGATGTATTCATGACATTGTGTGAGAACTTTGGGAAGTGTTACACCCCAGGCAAGATGTATGTATAGATGAGAGCCTTATGTTGTTCAAAGGAAGGTTAGGATGGGTACAGTACATTCCATTGAAAATTAAAAATAAAATAGGTTTTCATTTCTCTTTACATTTGGTAATAAAATTTTGAGAAAAATTAAGAAAATATGGTAAAAAATATGGTTTATAGGAAGACGAGGTTGACTCTGTTTTTGGCCGACAAAGGTATTTTCAAAATAAAAAGTTAACCACAAAAATGGGAAGAAAAAATAATTAAAAACTGTTTTCATAACCAGCATCAAAAATACTATATAGAACCAAAATAAAAAAATTAGTCTGAAAAAGAAACGTTTTTAACAAAAAAATTGTTGGGGAAGGGGTTAATAAAATATGGTCATGCTGCTTTTTCCTTATTTTTTCATCCAACCCTAATCAATGGTGTTGTGATCTATTTCTTGTTGTGGCACACTTTCATATTACAGTAATAGTGTCACTCATATGTCAGCTATATTCCCATCATGTTATCCATTGTAGGGCTGCCAAGGTTACATGCAGTAGACCCTATGATAAGGCCATTATCACGGAGGGTGGTAAATCATTCTCTTATGAACCATATTATTCCTCACATTCATGCTTAGTTTTCTGGCTACCATTCTGGGGGACAATACAGCTTGGAGGATTCTGATATCATTGTGAACCCCAGCCACCAAGACACATACGCTTCGTTATGTCATGATTATTTAATAATGATGTAACTGATTAAGTCAAGTAATGTAAAACATGATTGTATAAATTGTTTCATGAATTTATTAAACAAAGTATCGGAGATCGATTGTTGAACTCCTTGGGTGCTTGTTTGTGTGTTGGGGGCAGAGATGACCGGACAGCGAACCCACCGTCCAGTAAGGGTGGGGTGAACGTTGCACCCTCCATTTTGATTGTATCGAGAACTTTCGTCCAGGACTGTACAGCCACTCAAAAAACCATCTGTACTTGGGGGATTGATGAATTTCAGAATGAAATCTGCAATTTCTGTTGTCTTAGTAGGGTTTAAAAAATCCTTCTTCCAGTGTCATATTTTTTCAAAATAATTTTGTATAGATACTTTTTTGAGTGACTGTACAGGCATAGGTACTGTACAACAATGTACAAGTACTTTGTATTGTGTATAATACTTATTTGTACACATAGCGTATTACACTTATGGTTTACAGTACACTTTTCACCACCAACACTCACCACCACTACCAACATTCATCACTGCCATCACCAAAACTCACCACCACTACCAACATTCACCACCACCAACATTCACCACCACCACCAACATTTACCATCACCACCAACACTCATCATCACCACCAACACTCACCACCAACAATATTCACCATCACCACCAACACATCATTACCACCATCACTCACCACCAACACACCATTACCACCAGCACTCACCACCAGCACTCACCATCACCACTAACATTCACCATCACCCACCACCAACACTGTAACAATATTTTTATTTTACTTTTTATTATTTTTATTTTTCTTTCTTTATTCTCTAATTCTTTTTTCTTATTCTTAATCTTTCTGTTCTTTTGTACTCTTGAGATGTGGGAAGGTTAAGGGTGGAGGGAGAGAGAATGGGAGGTGAGGATTGAGGGAGGAGGAGGAACAGAGTGACTTTTAATGATTGAGGAGGTGGGGGGTTGCCTGTGGTCACTTCTCCCACCAGAGGGTAATCATGTGGGGAGGGGTTATATTATTTATAATGGCTCACTGCATAACACCCAAGACGTATATGACGATGTTTTACTTTTTAACGGTTCCTATGTTTATTGAACTCCTTCTATCGTGATTGACAATTATATTTAAAAACAATAAACTTATCTTCCTACCCAGTTAACCGGGTCACATGAATCACAACACATTTCGTGAAATGGATAAAACCTGAAAGGTACTCACACACACACACACATATATATACCACCAGGTGGGAAGGTGACACATGCACGCCCACATTTCACTCTCTCCAAAACCAGAATGTCTTTTTCAAACTGTGTTGCCCACAAAGGGAGCCACATCTTCCTGTCGTCACATCTCACAGGGTCTCTTATTAGTTCAGGCCTAAGGCATTCACACTCACAGGTCACTGCACTGACTCACGCCAGGGAAATAATCACTGACATTGTTACAACACTCACCATCACCACTCAAAACCACCATCACAGCCCACCACTCACCATCACCACCACCACATACTCTCCATCACCACCATCCACCAACACTCACCAACACCACCACCAACACTCACCACCAACACTCACCATCACCACCAACACTCACCACCACCACCAACACCTCACACCACCACCAACACTCGCCACCACCACCAACACTCGCCACCACCACCAACACTCCCCACCACCACCAACACTCACCACCACCACCAACACATCACCACCACCAACACCACACCACCACCACCAACACTCACACCACCACCACCAACACTCACACCACCACCACCAACACCTCCCCACCACCACCACCAACACCTCACACCACCACCACCAACACTCACCACCACCACCACACCACCACCACCACTCACCACCAACACTCACCACCACCACCAACACCCCACCACCACCACCAACACTCACACCACCACCACCAACACTCACACCACCACCACCACCAACACTCAGCCACCACCACAACCAACACCCCCACCACCACCAACACACCCCACCACCACCACCAACACTGGCCACCACCACCACCAACACTGCCACCACCACCACCAACACTCCACCACCACCACTCTCACACCACCACCACCAACACTCACCACCACCACCAACACTGCCACCACCACCACCAACACTCGCCACCACCACCAACACCTCACACCACCACACCTCACATCGCCATCACCAACACTCATCGCCACCACCAACACCACATCGCCACCACCAACACCATCGCCACCACCAACACCGCCATTGCCACCAACACTCACCATCACCACTAATAATCACCACCAACACTCACCACCAACACTCACCATCACTACCAACACTCACCACCAACACTCGCCACCAACACTCACTACCACTATCACCCCACTACCAACACTCACCACCAACACTCCACTCACAACATCACCACCAACACTCCCTACCAACACCACCAACACTCACTACCAACACTCACCACCACTACCAACACCACCATCACCACCATAATCACCACCAACACTCACCATCACTACCATCACTACCAACACTCACCACCACCACCAACACCTCACCACCACCACCAACACTCACCACCACTACCAACACTCACCACCACCACCAACACTCACCATCACCACTAACACTCACTACCAACACTCACCACCACTACCAACACTCACCACCACAACACTCACCACCACTACCAACACTCACCACCACCACAACACCACCATCACCACTAATAATCACCACCAACACTCACCATCACTACCAACACTCACCACCAACACCTCGCCACCACCACCAACACTGCACCAACCAACACTCACCATTGCCACCAACACTCACCATTGCCACCAACACTCACCATCATCACCACTAATAATCACCACCAACATCACCACCACCACCCACACCACCACCAACACTCCACCACCACCACCCACACCACCACCAACACTCACCACCACTACCAACACCTCACCACCACTACCAACACTCACCACCACTCACCAACACTCCACCACCACTACCAACACTCACCACCACTACCAACACTCACCACCACTACCACACCACCACCACTACCAACACCACCACCACCACCAACACTCACCACCACTCCCACCAACACTCACCATCACCACCAACACCATCACCACCACTCACCACCACCACCACACAGCATCACCACTAACACCTCACCACCAACACTCACCACCACCAACACTCCACCACCACCAACACTCACCACCACCAACACTCACCACCACCACCAACACCTCACCCACCACCACCCCAACACCTCACACCACCACACCAACACCTCACCACCACCACCAACACCCACCACCACCCCACCAACACCTCACCACCACCACCAACACCACCACCACACTCACCACCACCACCAACACTCACCACCACCACCAACACTCACACCACCACCAACACTCACCAACACCACCACACCACCACCAACACTCACCACCAACACTCACCACCACCACCAACACCACCACCACCACCAACACTCACCACCACCAACACCTCAACACACTCACCACCACCAACACCAACACTCACCACCACCACCAACACCTCACCACCACCAACACTCCACCACCACCCACCAACACTCACCACCACCACCAACACTCCACCACCAACACTCACCACCACCACCAACACTCCACCACCACCACCCATCACTCCACCACCACCACCAACACTCCACCACCACCACCTCAACACTCACCACCACCACCAACACTCACCACCACCACCACCAACACTCACCACCACCCACCAACACTCACCATCAACACCACCACCAACACCTCACTACCAACACCACCACCACCAACACCTCAACTACCAACACTCACCACCACCAACACTCACCACCACCACCAACACTCACCACCACCAACACTCACCACCACCAACACCACCACCACCACCACCACCACCACCAACACTCACCACCACCAACACTCACCACCACCAACACTCACCACCACCAACACTCACCACCACCACCACCACCACCACCACCACCACCTCACCCACCACCAACACTCACCACCACCACCCCACCACCACCACCACCACCACCACCACCACTCACCACCAACACTACCAACACTCACCACCAACACTCACCAGCCAATACTCACCACCCCACCATGAACACTCACCACTACCACCACCTCCACTCACCACCACTCACCACCACCACCACCACCACCACCACCACCACCCACCACCACCAACACTCACCACCACCACCATAACTCCCACCACATCACCACCAACACTCCACTACCAGCACTCACCACCACTACCAACACTCACCACCAACACTCACCACCAACACTCACCACCACTACCAACACTCACCACCACTAACAACACTCACCACCACTACTAACACCCACTACCAATACTCACCACCATTACTCACCATCACCACCAATACTAACCACTACTCACCATCACCACCAATACTAACTATCACTACTCACCACCACCAGCACTCAATATATGAAGCTGGTCTGAATGGGTCAGTGTCCCTTAAAGCCGGGGTCTGTTACAGGGGCGGAGCCAGGAATGTAAGATGCCTGGGGTGGTCCAAGAATTATGGATGGGGAACATGTTCTTGAAAGGTAAGCCACACCCAGAAAAATGTTGAAATCTGACCAATATTTGGCATTTTAGCCATGTGCACTTGATATTAAGAAATATTCTGTGGTCAATGATAATTACTTTTTGCTACACAAAATTGTCTGAATGTAATACTGCATTAGAATATTGCATTGAACTTTTTTGATGCAAAGGGGGTCTTAGATCTCCTAGGTCTGCCCTTTCATTATAGACAGTATCCTTTATATCAGGATACTGTACATTAATAAAGGCAGTAATTAAAGGTGAATTCTAATAACTATGAATTTATTATTAAAGCAGTGTAAGATAATTAATTTTGTTAATTTCTGTGACAGATAAGACAAATTTTTACTTCTGGTACTTTTGTTTAGAAATGGCCAGAAACACTTAAAAGATACTGTACACGCATGAAATGCCCACACACAGAGAGTTACTTCATCACAAAACAAGCTTGCACTTAGGTGAACTGAATGTACAAGAACATACTGTACACACAGAATACACACAAGCTCCTGTTTGTGAGATTTAATCAATATATGTGGAAAAATTTATTAAATGAAAAGCTAATACTGTATATGAAAAAATATCATACTATTTTGTGTTTTATCTCCCACCAGATCAAAGCTTATCGAGAATATGAAAGAGAACGTAAGCCTATAAATCAGCTTACTGAGGAAGATCAATACATGCTGCATCTTAGTAAAATTGACAGACTTTCAACCAAACTTCAAATAATGAGTTTTATTGCAAACTTTTTTGACAGTGTGCACACTGTCACACCGGTGAGTTGACCTAAGTTATTGTCAAACAGTAATTTTGTTTATAATAATATTCTATTACTGTACCTTCCCTCTTTATCCTCCACACCCTGGTCACATATTGCCTTTTTTCCTCCCATCCTTAATTTATTCACAGTAATTTCATCACTTGCTGCAGTTTACCATTCTTGACTCATTAGTGTGAAAGGATTGTCTGTAGGACCTGAGACTATTAAAAGTCTGCTACAGATTAGCACCTGTTAGCGCTACAACATTTTGTTGCGGATGCAGTAGTATAATATTTTGGGTAGCTTCAGTAGAGGGGGTTGTATGTTATTATGTCTTGAGTTAAGACTTTTTTGTTTTGTTTCATGTTGTTACAGATCTGGAATTTGTTTTTTGTTCCATTATTTCTTACAATTACATGAATAAGTATAAATTAAATTTATATAAAACAAAACTTGGTACCTGTAGAGTACAAAGTATGTAAAGTTTAAATTAAATTTTTTAAGGTTTTCTGGACTCAATAAATTTTATCTCTGTCCAATACATGGAAAAAAGTTTATGAAATACAGTATACCAGATGTATGTCCTATTCTGGATACACGCCATTCAAGGAAAATAGAAATGATATATCGGAAATCTTGTTTAGTGTTTGTTGGACTTGAGCATCATACCTAAAAGTTGATCAGTGTGTCATACTTTTTTGCAATTTTCGTCCTTGGTTTTGTTTTAATTTACCCATGAGTTAAACTCAGTTTTATGGGTTGTCAGTGTGAATAGAAAGGCAACTATTTCTTTTGGACATGATTTCTAGTTTATCATAATTCTGTAAATTCTACCTCAGATATGCGTCTGTAAAGGATTCATCCAAATTGAATTACTGTACAGGTACCTAAGCCTAGGGTCAAAAGAAACCATTATACCAATTTCTTTATACTGGATGTAATAAAATAACTGGATAATAAAGTTTAATTACTACTAGAGAGCTATTGGCATGAAACGACTAATGAAACCGTGTTTTCACATTTTGTTACAGCAAGTCCATGCAATCATCACAGCATCCCGTTCTGTCAAAAACAGTACTAAATTAAGAAGAATACTTGAAGTTATTCTTGCTTTCGGTAAGTATTTTTGTACTGTATTGTACACTCACCAGAAACATCTCGAACGCTATAAGCACTATGCGGTCTGAAAATTGAACGAAGAATCTGAAACCATTCCATGATGACAAGCCCCATTTTACTCATTCTCACATCCGTCATGCGCAGGTGTTTGAGAATTTTTTGTTGAGTGTACAAACTAATATAAACTTAAGTGAGAAATAGAAGTATGTTCTGAATTTGATGAGTTAGTGAGAAAATTAGTAAGCAAATGGTTAAATGAGTAAGCAAGTGAATGCGCAGCGTAGGGCATTTCAAGCCCCATGCCCCTCGCTGGGTGATATGGCATGTAATATTTGTAGTGTCAAAACTTTTCTGTCCACATCCACATCTATAATAATACAGTTGATGAAATACTGTACTATTTTTTCACAGGTAACTATATGAACAGCAGCAAACGTGGGCCAGCATATGGCTTCAAACTTTCAAGTTTAGATACTTTATGTGATACTAAATCAGCTGACAAGAAGATGAGCTTGTTACACTACATCCAAGACACCATACGCATTAAAGTTTCCTGATCTCAACAATGTCGACTCGGAGCTTAGGTTTATTGAAAAGGCTGCCCAGGGTGAGCGAGTCATTGTGTATCATCTTGTAAAGCCTTTAAAATGTTTCTTAGCATGCACAGTATTAAAGGTATCACTGTGGTAGTTTCTATTGAATAGATGCTTATCTTTTTATTATTATTATTATTATTATGAAGCTACAGTATAACTGTACCTACTATTGTATCAGAGGATGTTGGGTTTACAGGTATACTGTACCTGCAAAGGTGTTCATCACTATATATCTGAATGATTTTACTATGCACTGGATTGTGTGGTACAGTACTTGGGAGCCAAGAAGATTAGATGTTTACCTTGGATCAGTAGGTGCAGATATTAGATAATTTGGGTAAATATGGTTCCCTTTTTTTGACCCTTGCAGCCTCCATGTTTACTTTGATGTCATTTTAATGTATTAAATGTTTTTATCGTATTATACTCATATATAGACAAAAAAGGTAGAATTAGATGAAATTAAAATGGATTACCATCATAAAATTTTGGGAAAGTCTCATTTTGACAAAAATTTTACATTATTTGATTTGTCTTCATTTCAGTGTCACTAGAGAATATCCTGACAGATGTAAGCGAGTTAGAAAAAGGGATGAAAAGCTAAGAAGGAACATGATCGTTATCGGGATATGCGAAGTGCAGAAGGGCATGCAGCTGTAGCAGTGCTAAAGGAATTCCTTTGTAACTCTGAGGATAAGCTCAGGAAGGTTAGATTTGGCAGATATTCTGGTTTTTTACCACTTAAAGAGGTTAAGGAAAGAGTACCCAGAAAGGTTGTAAATGATATTATTTAGTATCTTAAATTTTGTTGCTAGATTAATGATTATCTTATGGGGGAGATTTTATTGTGCCACAGATGGGTAGTTCTAAAAAATACAGTTGAACGTCGATAGAACATGAGTTACGTTCCTAGAGAGGTCGCTTTAAACCGAATTCGCACTAATTTCGTTTGGTACTTCGGTGCACAAAATACTAAAAGGACTGAGAGTCTACCCAGATGCACCTCAGCCCATCTCCTAAAATAAACAAAACATTGTTTTTTGTAGTAGTATTTTAAAACAAACACTCATAAATCAACACAGCTAAAATTATGGGACTTGAAATGGTCTGTTTACTGGCAATCAGTTGATGGAAAGATGGGGGAAGGTGAGGCAATATGTTTGACAGTTGATGCCAAGGTCTAGTGCTTATTTATTTATCTGTCCTTAAGAGTGACTTTAAGTTTTGCTCTTGTAAAATGTCACTGAACTGACATGTTCTAATTAATTTTATTACAAAGGGCTAAAATTTGTATCTCTTGTGCAAAATATATGACGTTTATTTTCAAATTATTCGCTGTCTTGCAAGGATTCTAGCAATGCAAATTATATTCTCCTAACTTTAGTCTGCGATATTATATAAGATAAAAACTGTAAGCCTATAACCACCAAACCCTGGCTGGGAAGATGGGGGAGGGAGGGAGGGAGGGAGGGAGGGAGGTGACATGTTTGATAGTTGGCGCTAAAGGTCTAGTGAAGTATTTATTTGTTTATTTATGTCCTTTAGATTGAGTTATTGTTTTTTGTTTATAAAATGTCACAGAAGTGACAGGGGAAAGTATAATTTACATTGCTAGAATTCTTATAAGATAGTGATTAATTAGAATATAAACATGCTATAGTTTGCACTAGACAAAAATTTTAGTAATCATTTAGTACATTATTTTGAGTACTTGTACAGTACAGCTTTGCTCTTAGGACAGTGTAGCGTGCCCAGAGAAACATTAGGCTAAATTTTAAAATATGATGTGCCAAATTGACTCAGCAAAATAGGAAAGATTTGTTTTAAATTAAAACATTGTCCTTAATTGTAGGTGTTGCTTTAAATCAATAATCTTAAATTGAATCGCTTTAAATCGATGTTCTACTGTAGTCAAGTTTTGTCATCTTATCATCTTAGAGCAGTGGTTCCCAAACTGGGTGGGCATGAAGTGGGTACAGGGGAGGCATGAAGCCATCTGCCAAAATTTGCTATTTTTTGCTCAAAAGAATATAATGAAGAAACTCTTTCAGGAGTAACTCTCTCCATTTGAATCTTCCACACATCCCTGCAAAACCAAAATATAGCAGTCACCCTTATCCGTTTTCTATCATTTAATCTCTCTCTCCTTACGCGTCATGTACGTGGCATGGATACCATACTGACTCTCACACTACTTGTATCTTTCACAAGGAGTTATCTGATCCTCAACAGTACTAAAGTATAATTATAATAAAAAATAAAATCTATGTAGATTTTACATACAAAACTATAAGGGGGGGTGAGGACTTATCAAAAGGGGGTATCATGTTAAAAAGTTTGGGAACCACTGTCCTAGAGCATTCTGAAAATGTTTAATGGAAGAAGGAAATATTTATCATGAAAATTCCTTACATTAGTGTGGGGTCTTCTGTAGGTTACTCCTACTAGGATATTTCGTGTCGCTACGCATTCAAATCCAAAACATCTTCCATGTACTCCTCCTGAACCTTTAAATCATTTCTTACAAAAGTGTTATACTTGATATCAACATATAGGCTTACACCACCACTGTGTTGTGACGTGTTGACGCAGTGTCTTATAATTAGGACTGTTATACAAATGGTCAATATCGTTAGTGAGTTTGGTCTCACAGAACCCAAGTACATCAAATTTGTGGGCAATAGAAGATAAACACTGATCTTAAAAGGTATCTAGATGAAGGGGAATACTGCTGATGTTATGGCTAATCAAGGAGAAGGAATGAGGTAGGTAGGAGACTAGAACTAAACTCGGGAGAGGCAGGAAAGTAATAGTTACAGTTTGGGTTGGTGTAACCCAGTGAGTTTTGCAGAAAGGCATCAGGATTGATATGAGGGAGTATTGTGTCGACACCATGGGTAAATGGGGTGTAACACATACCTATCTAGTTACATCTAAGGGATGCTCTGCCGAACGACACTCCATGTACTCCTCCAGCTCTCACTCTGAAAGAAATGTTTTTACCATTTTTGTTTTTGATCATTTGAGTGTTATTTCTTTTAAATTTTTTGCACATTATGTAGGATTGCGTGTGCTTGTTACTGAGTAAAAGAAAGTTAAGTATATCTACCCAAAATTACAAGATGAAAAATAACCATAACATCACTCCCTCACTCAGCCCGTTAGCTCTCATTGGCAGACGAAGAAATGTTTATTCCCTTTATATTTTTGACCTTATGATACTGATTTATTGTATATTTTATTTTGCACATTCTGTATCTAGGATTGTGTGTGCATGTAACTGAGTAAAAAAATATGAAAAAGTTTTGTATACTACCCAAAATTACGAGGTGAAAAATAACCATAACACAGCTCACAAGGAGAGGGCTAGGGGGATGTGGGTGCCCCAACTGCCTCCTGGGGGCGCGCGATTTGAATTTTTGCCATTTTTAAATGAGTTTTTGTATCTTGAACGTTCTATTATTGAAGATGTTATATTAATTACGAGGAATCATACACCATAAGAGGCTGACCATATGGGAATATAATATTTAATTAATAAATCAACCTGGCAAATGTGGCAATGCCTGGTTCCCACCATCCCCAGCCTGTGTCTTGTCTCATACTTACGGTAGTACAGTAGCTCTGTGAGGCATGCAACATGCACTCATCCCCACATATGAACACACAAACTTTCCAGACTGATAATGGATTTTCCAAGAAAAAGTGAATTCCAAGTGTATTTATGTCTGATGTATTGAGTTACTGTTCGACTGTATGTTTCATATCTGAGGAGTGAATTGGTAAAGTGCCTACTGAAAGTGTAAGCAACCAGAGATTTATAGTGGGTTTAGATAAGGCATGTATGGTATGTTATCCCTTTCAAGGGGATAGAAACTTGATAATGTAATTGAAATGATAAGACAAATAAAATATATCTGTGAATGGATCAGTAAACAAAATAACGAGTAATCTCATCCACATTAAAAGACAAACTTCAAACAAAACTTGGTTTTGATTTTCATTGTGAATCTTTCCGAGTTATGTCAAGAAAAGTATATAAAGGTAATTTAGGTTGAAATTGATTTCTTTTCTTGGTAAAACCAGGTGGAACATCACAGTTAGCAAAATGAAACCATCAACAATAGCACTGTGTATAAGATTAATAATCCTTTTAGTATTAAGTAGTGGCATCATCTTAACAAAGAAACATATCTGCCATTGTTTAGTTCAGCTTATCTAACATTTCTCTAAGATTGACAAATTATTAAAACTATGAGAAATTAAGAATTTTTTTTATAGACATAATAAATATTTATAAGAAAGAAGATTTTTGTCAATTAATACTTCTAAGCGATGTCATAAGTATATACAGTATTTGTTTACTCCTTCATATCTCTCAACGCCATGTAAATTTTTGTATACTTTTGAGTAACATTCTTATTAATATGGGCACAGATACTAAAGACCATTTTTTGTGATATCTCGGTTAAAAGTACAGTATACATCTATGTAGATTTGCTTTTAATATTAAACTTGTTAGACAGGAAATGTTGTATGGAGAGCAATATTTTAGCTATATACTGTAACAGTTTAGTATCTTAGTTGTAACATTTTTTGTTTTTCTATGCATAATAGCTTAATAACTGCTTATACTGTAGTTAAAAGATTTATTTTATTCACAGCTACGAGCAGAATCTAAGACAGCTCAAACCACATTTGCCGAAGTGTTGGAATATTATGGGGAGAGTTCCAGAAGTATGGCACCAAACACATTTTTTGCTATCTTTGTGAGATTCACCAAAGCTTATAAGGTAATGTTGTTTATATATTACTTCTCTAGATTATGTATGTATGTATATACAGCATGTATGTATGTATGTATGTGTGTGTGTATATACAGTATGTATGTATGTATGTAATGTATGTATTTATTGTTATAGGACATACTTGTCTAGGGGTTATTAAAGTGTTCCACAGCATGAAAATACCAGGGAGATAAACAGAGAATGGGAATATTCATAATACACTCGAAATTGGTACAATATATTAAGTAGTAAACATCTTTAAACTATATGCACAGAAAGGTGATAATGAAAGTACATTAACTACAACTGTATTGTACTGTATTGTATTTTGTATTTTGATCTATTATTTAATACTGTATGTTATATGATTTATGATGAAACATACACCATAATTGGCTGATCATATGGAAATATAAGAATGAATAAATAAAAGACTGGTGAAGGGGGCAACAGTACGGGGGAAAGGACAAGCAATCCTTGTCCCCCCACAAGGGAATTATGATTCAGTTTGAACACTAACGTGTATCCTTTTTGCTCTCTTTTTTGCTTTCATTAATGCGATTTATATGCTTTTGTTATTGATGTTTATATACCTAAAATTTATGCTTTAATGTTAAAGTATTCAGTTAAAGTTAGTTTTAGGAGTGAATCTGGAACAGAGTCTTCACAGCCAGTTACAGATGAATTTCTGTACATTGTGTTCATTTTAGGCCAGGTGCTCCAATAGAAAAATACTTATCCAGCACCTCCCAGGTCCCAAGAATGACAGATAAATGGTCCCATACCTGTATAGTATTTTTATATACTTTGTGTACTGTACTGTACTGTACTATGTGTTCAATAATTGCCTACGGAAGGGTCACTTGTTACGGAACCCAACCGTAACTTGGGGAGTGTCTGTATCTTGAATAGATATTTTAAGGATTAAGTTAGCAAGCCTTTGAAAGTTTCCATCACCATGTTAAATTAGAATTGTCAAATCACTTAGAATGCTTAGTTTTAGTTATATATACGTAACTTGAGGTAATCTTGAGGCAATGTTGTTGATGCATGAAATATTGACCAATTTATTTTTCATTGCTTTCATTTGATGACCAGATTGTTGAGCAAGAAAATGAACAACTTGCTGACAGGTTGAGTGCCAGTAGAGTAGCAGCCCTCAACCAACAGAAGCAGCAGCAGCAACAAGAAGAAAGGCAGCAGGTAGCCCGCAACAACAAAATCAATGTCCGTAAACAACAGGTTAGTCAGTTTATTTCTTGATGTATATCTTTTATTTTTTAGTTTGTTTGACTACCAATAAAGATGTTATAAATTTTAGCTGTGTATTCTTTAAGTTATTTTTTTAAGTGCAAATTGCTTTATGGAAAAATAAATTTGGAATGTTAATTATAAAGAGTCCGGGGGGGTGGGGATAATTAGGTTACATCAGTACTAGTCACTTGGGATAACAAATACATTAATTGTTTACTTATTATTCAAACTTATTCATGTTGTAAAACCATAATAAATATAAACTCAAAGGAAGAAGTCATCTCTCAAAACTCTGTATAGTGGCTAACTTACTCATTTTTCCTTTGATATAGTAAATTCATGATAAAGATATATTTAGTAGTCGAGATCATTTATGAACTATTTTAAGTGACTTCTATGTCAGATTTAGATTTAATATTATTACAGTACAGGTAGTTATGCTATAACGCGATAGTTGTGTTCTTGCAAAACATCGTGTTATAGAAATTCGCGTAATAGAAATAACAGGGCTTGTGGAGAAAATAGGGTTAGGTGCAGATTACTCCAAATCGAAAACAAAATCGTAGTTAGCCTAACACAAAGGACAGCACAGTCTAAATAAATGTTACATTCATATCTAATAATGAAATCATACAGCAAATGTTACACTTTACCTTGAAAAAATATGAATATAACTTGATGGGGGAGAAGATTGATGTTGAGGAGTCATGAAACATCAAGCTTTTCTTCAAGTGTTATAGCCTTTCTTTTACGATCAACACCGGAAATGCGATCACCAGAATGCTTCCCAGAGATATTCTTCTTTTCCATAGTCACAAAATTGGGGAAACAGTAATCAGAATTCACTGAGGATGCTTAAAAACTTCACACGTGTTTCAAACTCAATGTGTGGAGTAAACAGAGTGCGCGGGTCTAAAACGCTATGTATTTTGTTTTTCTCTCTTATTTAAAATTTTACAATTTACATATGTACAGGTATACTGTATACATAAATATTACATAAACTATTTCTGCAATTGTTCACAAACAAAACACATAAATCAATTGAACATGTGATGTCGAACGTGAACTGTAAACACTGCATAACCCCGCGCCAAGCCACAACACTATACAGTACACTTCAAACGCTACGTACTTAGTTTTCTCTTTTATTTAAATTTTTACAATTTACATACAGTATATATATATGTAAATTGTAATTTACATATTATTCATATTATGCTACAGCGCCCACAAAACATGAGAAACGTTTGAGTCCCCCAGTAGAGATGTCCGTTCTCTATCCACTTCAAGATGTCTTAGTCCTCCGTTTTATTTTTGTGTACTCGCTCAGGGACTCAAGTATTTCTGTATATAACACAGGATGATAAGGGAATTTGAAATTATGAGTGAATGAATTTATTATACAGTGATCAATTAACATAATTTAATGTGTTTAAGTAGTATTCAGGCGCCTTCAGCCTAGTGATGTTACGACATTCGTATCACTCACTGTAAACCACGAATTTCACACACACACACACACACACACACACACACACACACACACACACACACACACACACACACACACTCACTACATACCGTATATCTCGGCCTATTTTAGAATCGCAGTTATGTACTGAACATTCTATGTAAAAAATATAAATTTTAAATGAATTATTTATAGTGTGGTGGACTTCCTACACAAAGACGGGCTATAAATAGCCTTCTTATCTCCTCTCCATCTATTACCCTCTGTTCTTAGAGAGAAGGTCTTGGTAAATAACTTTTGTTTGTTTATTTTCATTGTTTGTCTAATTTATCATGTTGTATCAAAGTAATATTACTAAAATTTGTGTATAGGTAGTAGGCAGCTACCAAACAGGGAGATACTACCGCCTGGGAAGATATTGGAAGCATAATGTACAGTAGGGGGCAGTGAAATTTTGCTCAAAGCTGCACTCTTCAGGCATTGTTTCTTATACATATCTAAGACTCCATGCCAAATTTGAAGCTGATATGTCGAGGTTTAGTCTGCCGCATTTTCTACTGAAATTTTTAAATTTACCTACAGTACTAGCCAAACAGCCGCTGTGGCGGTGCAATGTTCTGTTCAGTGTTTATCAACTTTTTTTTCTTATCTCTTATTTCATTTAAGTTGTCTTGTTGCAGATGAGTATGGTGCTATGTCTATATTGATTATCAGCCTTTTCTTATTTCATTTCTCAATGTTGTGTTACTGTACTGTAATGTAGGGGAGACCTGGGTAAGTAGCTGCCATTGCTACTGCCACCTTAGCTGACTATGGCATTATCACAAAGGATGACAAGAGTCAGGTTATTGGACCACATAAGCTGCGGGATGCGAGACAAAAATACCGATTTAAGAGGCAAGAAATTGAGATGGCTAGTTTAGATAATTTGACGTCACTCTATTTTGATGGTAAGAAGACCGCCACTCGTGTGATGATAAAGAATGAGAAGACCGAGAAATGGAGTTCGAGGATGATGGTGAAAGATCATTATGTCATCATGGTTGAGCCTGGCAATGAATATCTCACACATGTGACTCCCAAGACTGGACACGGAAAGCAGATTGCCAAAACTATTCACGAGTTTCTGGTGGAGAAAAATCTAACCCAGCAGCCCATTGTGTGTGTTGGTTGTGATGGAACCAATGTAAATGTAGGATCAGAAAATGGAGTCATTCAGCATCTTGAAATGTTACTTGGTCACCCGCTCCATTATTTCATATGTCAGCCTCACGGAAATGAGCTGCCTTTCCGCGCAGTTTTTTATCACTATGATGGTAAACCAAGTGGTCCTGAGCATTGGCGTGGTCCCATTGGAAAGCAGATCAAGGAGTCTTTGTCTGAGCTTCCAGTTGTCGCCTTCCAGCCAGTCAGTTTCCCTGATTTCCCTGTGTTTAATGATGAAGTGGAGAAAGATCTGTCCTGGGATCAGAAATACCTGTATAGGATTTGTAAAGGAGTTATCACAGGTGTTGTTGAAGATGACTTGGCTGCTATTGAGCCAGGTCCTCCCTGTGTGTCAAGGTGGAACACCTTATGGAGTAGAATCCTCAGGCTGTATGTAGCAACATCAAGACCCAGCCATAAGTTGAAAAGAATTGTCATTACAATAATAAAGTTCAGTGCTCCAATGTGGTTTTACATCAAGATACACCCTTACGTAACACACGGCTCAAGGAACGTATTCCAGTCCCTGCTATATATGAAACACCTGAATAGTGAGGAGGAGACGATAGTGAAGAAGGCTGACCAGAGAAATGCATACTTCGCCCACACAGATCAACTTCTTCTTGGTATGTGTGCAGATGAGGACATGACTGTTAGAGAAAAAGCTGTCTCAATGATAAGAAAAATTAGAGAGGAGAATCAGCAAAAGGAAGAATGCACTGGCAGATCTGAAGAGGAGGAGGAAGATTCTGATGCTGCTGTTGACGAGAATTTGTTAAACTATACTGATGAGGAGGGTAAAGATGGAGATGGGAATGAGGATGTGCCTCCTGTAGTCAACATGAGAAAGGTGGTGACTCCGAAACTAAAGTGGCAAGCAAAAAACTATCATTCCATGATTAACTGGAGGAATGAACTCAAGACTGAGCCTCCTTACATTGCTTCTCTGTCAAATCTACAGGTTAATGACATTCTTGAGACACCATTAGTGGTGCCCAAGTGGCCAAACAGCACTCAGGCGGTCGAGAGAGGCATAAAAGTGATGACTGAAGCTTGCACTGAAGTGACGGGATACGAATCGAGAGATGGATATATTAGGCAAAGATTATTGTCTAGGAAAATGATGCCAAGGTTCCACAAAAAAGAATTTCAATATGAACTTGTAATGATTTTCTATACGGTGTACCTGTAAAATAACATGTGAATTAAATCGATGTCACCCATGTAAAATTTATCATTATCCTGGAAAACATTAAATGACACCTAATTTTTGGTATACACTAAAAGTTGACAAAAAATCGTTCGCAATGCGGCAGGGTAAGTGCATGAAATGGCATGAAATTTTGCACAGGTGTTTGTTACAGCCATACAAACGATGCCTGAAAAGTGCAGCCTGCAACTCAAATAAAAGTGTTTTTTCCCTGCCCCCTAATGTACAGTATTGTCTAATGGTAGATCCTACTTCCATATGGCATCACGAAAATTGTGACCAAGTCTTAGGTTGCTGATCTATCTTTCTGCCTCATTTACACACAATTGCAGTTTCAATTGTTTCTCTTCCTTTGACAACACAACATACATACAATATAATTTTTCTCACCTTTGATCTTTTTTCCTTTTTGCATTTATTTATGGTTGGTTATTTAAAATAAGGCCAATTCACTTAAAGTATTGGCATCAAATTTTACCGGCTGGTGTACACTAGTGACTCACTTAAGCGTCAGTTATTTAACTGGAACTAATGTCTGTGTGAGTAAAATATTTCCATTTACTTGAAATAGATCTGCCGATTTATTTGTTTATTTATTTATTTATAATATAATGTAATATATTAAACACACTGCAAGTATTTTCTTTAATTTATATACTTGTTTCGCGAAAAAGGGAGGCTACCATTAAACCTGGTAGGTGAAGTTGACCAGACATTTATGGTGATCATTAAGGACCAAACTCCGAATCCATGACGTGACTTCTGTTCATCATTTATATCCTAAATTTACCACTGTCGGTAGTTTCAAGAATTAACGCAGTCATTTACTGAATATTCTTTGTAAAAAAATAAATTTTAAATTAATTATTTATAGGAGATAAGTATTATCATCCGTAAATATACAGATATGCATTACTGACCACCTCCAAACACAAGGACGGCTAAAAATAGCCACAGGCGGTCACAGTCAAGGTCACTTTCCCTTTCTTGTCACTGGCAAATGGGGGGGGGGGGGAGTGATGATAGCAGCTGTGTTTATTACCGGGGTATATTGTTCTTTTACGGTATGTTAGACAGGTTTATAGTACATTTTTATTATTTTAATACTGTATACCGGTAATCTTTATTTTAATCCAGCTTCCCAAACGTAAGTTTCAGTATAAAATAATTAGTGGTAGGACCTTGAGTGGTTTACGATGTTTCCATCACCACTCTTGACATGCTAAACCTCAATATTTAAGAGGTAATAATTTTATATCTGGTGCCTAAGATGACCCCCTAACTTTGGGCTAATTTTTTTATGGTTCAAATTCCTTCTTATAGGCCGAGATATATGGTAAATTATTTCTGCAATTGTTCACAAGCAAAACACATAAATTAATTGAACATGTGATGTCGAACGTGAACTGTAAACACTGCATAACCCCGCGCCAAGCCACAACAACCGTTCTAGTGGAATCGCGTTAGAGCCAATTCGCGTTGTCAAAACACGCATTATAGCAGAACTCCCTGTATGGTTAAAGTCTTGCTGGATGATACACAGTATTAATATGATAATGCCATACTTATTTTAACATCTCTTACTTGGTAGTTCATCATTTTAATTGTAGATCATGGAGAATATTAATAAATGTATCTTAGTTATAATTTATTCTCCAGTATAAATGTATCTTAGTTATAATTTATTCTCCAGTATACATAAAATACTGTATTCATAGTAATTTGCAAGTACAGTGTATACAGCACTTTACAGTATAGGGTATTTAAAATAACTTTTTGTGTCTTTATATTTCTTTGATTATTGTACATGTTATTAATCTCACAATTGCTTTCCCATCTTTTCTTCAGGGATATGGAGGAGAGGTAAATTTTATTATTCATAGTACATTTTTGTTCTAATGAAACTAACTGATTGTGGATTTATTGTGTGTAGTGTGACATGATCAGAAAATAATTGGTTTGTGCAGAATCAATAATGTTGCCATGAGACAATTACATGTGTATGTGACACTGCATGTGACCAAATGATTACATGATGCAGTACTAGTGTAACCTGGTCTTGTATAACTTGGTCATGTAACAGTTAGTTATGACCAACACACTTGTAACCTTGCCATGTGGCATTTCATTATGACACAACACTTTTATAACTTGCCAAAAGGCTCTTTGTTATGAACTAGTTAAAATAATATACAGTATTTATGTGTAAATGGCTGTCCTTGATTTATGTGATCTCTTTGCAGTTATCCAAAAGAATTGGAGATTTAAATTTATAATATCTACTCATTTAAAGTTTTTGTATCCAGACATCATGACCCCTGCTTGTGCCTGCACTGACATCACAGTTGTTCTCACAGTGTGGTATGCTGATGACAGTTATTAACTTTACAGTTAGATTTTGAAGAAAGTGGCTGCACTTTTCAGTTAAAAAAACTGTGGGTAGTCATTTAAGAAACTATCTTTTTTTGTGGAGTTTTCCTGTAAGATTATAAAAAAACTTAGTGATAGATATGCTACAAATAAATGACACAAGGCATCATTACAAATATATATATACAATACAGAATTATATATCATTACATTGTAATTGTCATCTTCACCAATACTAAAAAATTGTAGTTTTCATAGAAACAGTTTATGATATTTGTTTGAAAAGTAATGAAGTTAATGTAAAGAAGGTTTAAAAACAAAGCTTTTGTTTAATTTCAAGGAGTCTTTTTTCTGAAATGATACTTTGTTTATTTGGAGGCTAATTTTAATTGTTTTTTTTTTAATCATGTTTGTTTCACTGCATATTGAAATGAACTGATTATGTCACATACACAGATACTTATTATGTTTAATGCTGACCATAACCATGCACAGCGATATACAGTAGTACTTTGAATTACTGGACACTTGTAAACCTGGAATGCCAAAAGACAGGAACCAATTAACTCTGTAAAACCAACACTCGGGGGATTATAATGTTAGCTCAGTGGCGAGTCATAAAAAGTAGTAGCACTGTGTCTCAGGATTTGTACATGTTTTCTTTTGTGGTGTATGTCCTTCAAACGGAATTTTATTTAAAAAAAATCATACATAGTAATGGATATTACTTAGAAAAATATAATGTCACAACACATTGTACTGATGAGTACTCTTATGCATCATATGTCTGCCTCATTGAGGAAGGCACTCTCAGCAACATGTGTTGCCATTGAAGTTAAAATTTTATCACCTGCTTTGACATCTACAGTATAATGTTTCTGCCATAAACAAAATTTTAAGCTCTTAGTTTAATTTGATATTGTGCATTTGATGTCAAACAAGAAACAATAAAAACCAAGCAAATGACAAGGCTTGCTTATGGAGCTTGCTATGCACTCTAAATTTTGTAAAACACGACTTTCTAAATTATTCTGAATATGAAAATTGATGAAGTGCTTAGTCTTAAAAATGAAACAATTTAAAAAAAAATAATTGAGAACTTTTGCATCAAAAGTGTTGCTCATGATTATAAACCATATGTGCCGAGACTACTGAACAAACATGGGCAGATTAAATAATATATATATTTAGATCCCTGAACATTTGTGCGACAGTACTGCCACTAGTCCACTAGATTCAGTACTGATGATATTCCAAAAAGTGAAAGTTGATCAATATATAGGCCCAACCCCTTTTTCAGGAATATAATTAAATAATATACAGAGTGTATACAGTATAACATAAGTAACAATTAAATTATCAATGATGTGAGGAGGTTAGTGAAGATTGGCTCATGCTACTCTATTTTATAAAAAATCTGTGTCGCATGAATTGTAGAACTTTAAGCATTTCATGGTTTTTGAATTCTGTATTTTAAAAATTAGGAAAGTTTTCATTTTAGATGAATGGCGTACAATTTCAAATTGTCAGGTAATAAAGGGATTTTTCTTCTAACGATTCCTCTTTGATGCAAAGTGCTGAATATTGTTACTTTAATGAGGTGTCTGACTTAGATGGATCTCTTAGAAATTGAGATTTAATAAAAAGGCTCGAAGGGTGAATTTACATTACTGTTTACACTTATGTCAAACACATGACTTACTAATTTTATAATACAAAATTTAGTGTACAGTCCATATAGTGATTTTTTAAAAATATTTATGAATACTGTAGTGTAAAATCCCAGCCAAAAGTACTGTGCCAGGCAGTTTTGCCTAACCTGGCTATGTGGCAACATCTGAGACACGCTTGCACGAACACACATGATGGAACTACCGGGCCCATGTTTAAGCATCACTCTGTGGTTTAAAGGGTGCATTTCATGCCTAGATTACTATGTTGCCAGCAGTGCCAGGAACAAACCAATGAATACATTAATAATTATTTGGACCTAAATTGAATGACGAGAACCAATGTATTTGCGAGCTCAGACGAAATGCCTCCCCACACATACGCCGCACTACACTGTCTGCTAGACACCTTGATCATGTGAACAATCCATTCTATGTCATGTTTATGTGCACATCCTCTTTGAACTACACCATGTGTCGATGATGCGAGTTGTCTTATGTGAGTGTCAAGAGGACAGGTATAAAAAATGCTGCATATTCTTAATTTCAAGTCATAACAGAGAGGGTTCTTGACAGGAGAGAGGGTTGGTGATGGTTCCAGACAGCAGGGCGGCAGGAGTGAGGTGCTCGTTAATTTTTCCTCTCATTCCTACAGATCATCAGTGTCATTTCATTGACAAACTTACTACCATTTTTAGTACAGGTTGTACCTCTCTAGTCCGGCATTCTGTGGTCCGGAAACTCCCATGGTCCGGAATGATTTTAGTTTGCCCAATAGGTAGATAGGCAGCTAATCCCCGTAAAAAAAAAACCGACAACAAAGCCGCGGGAAATTAAGGTTCGTTTACATCTGGCAGTTCGGCTCTCTCTGTTTGTCTATACAGTACAGAGTACAACATTTAACCCTTCAATATATATGAACAGTAAATAGGTGTTGCTTTCATATTCTTATGTAGAGTAGTGACGATATGTTTTCACTTGCGCTCACTTACATACGCGCAGTATCACTTTTTTTCTTTAACATGAATGGTTAGCTACTTATATTGTTCCATTTATTAACATTAAATAACATTACTTCAAACAACCATATTAATTTTTACATTCATTTTACTACAGCTACAACCAGGGTCTTATTTTCTTGTTTTATATGTAGAACCAATCAGTCACTGGTTTTGTAAACATTAACGAAAACAATGCTGGCAGCCGTCTCGTCTCCTCGTGTGTTTTAATATTCTAATAATTATTAATGAATTGTATTGTTCATTTTGCGCGCACAAACATGAATTCAATAAAAAAACCAGAAACCTTAATTAAAACATATGTGAACAGTAAATAAGTGTTGCTTTTATATTCTTATGTAGAGTAATGACGATATGTTTTTCACATGTGAGCACTTCCATACGCGCAGTCTAACTTTTTTTCTTTAACATAAATGGTTTGCTACTTTTATTGTTCTATTTATTAACATTAAATAACATTACTTAAAACAACCATATTAATTTTATACATTCATTTTACTACAGCTACAACCAGGGTCTTATTTTCTTGTTTTATATGTAGAACCAATCAGTCACTGGTTTTGTAATCAACGAAAACAATGCTGTCTCATTTCCTCGTGTGTTTTAATATTCTACGAATTAATTATTAATGAATTGTATTTCCCATTTTGCACACATAAACATTAATTCAATAAAAAAGACATTCAGTAATAAACAATAATGAATCTTTTGTACATAAGAGAAATGACGCTGTTTACACGATTGTGCACGTCTTCTGAACGTTGGCGGGCCGTTCAAACCCGTCGAAATTCGAGTTTCCGCCGTCAAAATTTTAAATTATGTAGTGTTTTTTTTTGTGTCCAAATAAAAAACGTTGAATTAAAAACTCGCGAAATTTGAGAAGCTACTGTATTACATTTAACCCTTCAATATGTCTTCAAAGAGACCACGAAGCAGTGAAAGTGGTGCTAACGTAAGCGCAAGTCACTATCTGCCCAGGAAAAGGGTGAATTTCCATGGTCCGGCACCAGTCAGGTCCCGAGGTTGCCGGACTAGAGAGGTACAACCTGTATAATCAAGTGTCTCATTTAAGATATTAACTTTACATATTATGGGGTTCTGTGGTAATTTGAAAGAGAACAGAAAACATTGTGTGGACACACACACAGAACTTTTTCAATAAACCGTTAATTATTATTATTATTATTAATTATTGCACGCACGCACACACACAGTCAGTTTAAGTGTTGCTTTGTTTGGCAGTTTGCTCCACGTTCCAATTGGTAAAATTGGTTCAAGTAAACTGTTATATCACTTATAAGTTGAAGTGGGTATCAAATATTTGGTGAAATAAAGGTGTTTCACCTGAGGATAGCAAAAAACATGTTATCTCGGAAGAAGAAAAAATCTATATATTTATAACACAAACAAAAGGGAAAAAAAAACATTATCTCCACCAACTGGCCCACACCGTTGAGGTTGATCCAGCTCCACATGTTTACGGTCCCGTGGCCACTCCTGGCTTCTTGATAAACTTGCTGCCGGTCATAACAGGTGTTATCAGGTCTCCAGTAGTGAAGACTGCTGTGGTTGGCCAGAAGTCCAGGTCTTCCCCTATACTGCCCAGAGAATTGTAGCCCCCCCAACCCAGTGTTGTTCTTTGAACCTTTCCATGACAGTAGAGATCCTGTGGTGTATCCCAATTCCACGGAGTCATTGCCTAACTGTCCTAGCCGAGACTTCCAAGTGCAGCTGCTCCATCGTGGCCACCACATGAGTGAAAGGATGATCACAAATGTCTGCCACAGACTCTTCAAACCGCTGTAACCAACACCGCATTGTCGACCTTGAGATTCCTATCTGCCTTGCAATCTCGCTGATACTTAACCAGGCATTACGTATGCCAACGAATTGCCCTTTCTGGAAAATAGCATGGTGTCGGTGTCCCGTGGTTGTAGTTGGTAAAATGACTGAACGGTTGCTGTATGACCACGTCATAACTGCGAATAAGTTAAAGGTTGTGGTGAATGGCATTAATTGTCCCTAGAATCGTCATTTCCATGTTACAATAAACTATCATGTACAATGAGACTGGTGTCATTAATAACTTCAATAGGAGAAGGATATTATACCCACCACCACCAGTCAAAATCATGAACCCCTCTACTATGAATATAGTGTTTTATATAATATCTGTCCTCCCTGCACTCCTATAAGAAAAATATTATCACCAATAAGTGGTGGAGGAGCACATAGACATGCTCTAAAATGGATTGTTCCCATAATTCAGGTGTCTAGCAGACACATTGTGTGTTCATTTTTTCATTAAAAGTGTGTTTGTATAATAAGTAATTTTTTTCTCCTAAGATATAACATTAAATTCCTATCATTATACTTGTGTAATATGACAGGAAGCGATAAGAGTTCACTGCAAATATTTCATGCCCTTTCTTTATGCACAACAGCACGGTTGTTTTACGTTGATACAAGAATTACATTAAAACTTAAAAGTATTGTGTGGTAAATATGAGTGGTCGAGGCATTGTGTTTTAGCTACTGACTGACACTGGCCAATAGCACTGATTATGTTATATTAAAAGTAATACTGTATGAAATGTACTCTACCATTGATCATTGGTAAATTGTGTAGCTCATAGATGATATGTACATAGAGACGCCACATATTGGAGTATTCACATAATCCGGGTTTCTGGTACACGCCGTGTGTATTTGTGCGTGCGTATCTTCGACTTTGCCACTTAAACGGGTTCTATGCCAAGCAGTTTTGACTGCTTGGCATAGAACTTTTGGACAGGAGTGTACATGAAAATCATTGTGTTACTACTGTAGGGTGTATTTAGTTAAAAGATACATAATATTAAGTGAATATTCACATTCTCTAATAAGTGTTTGCTCCTTATAATTCTTAAGTGCAAAGTAATGCTTTATTGGGGGTGATGGAGTGTAATGGTTTATTTTAATGGAATTTCTAGTTCCAGGCTGTTCCATGGAATAATAGTGTAGTAAAGCAATGTACTACTGTACAAAGGTCACAAAGGGTAGAAAGTGCTATCAAGATTAATTATTATTCATTAGATGATGTCATCGTTAAAACAAGCTCATTGATGTTTATAATTACAGTATATTTAATATTTTACCCTTTCTGAACATGTCTGTTTTTGGTTTTTGGGAAAAAATATTAAATGGTTGACTAATTTATACCTGGTCTTAGAAAGGATAAGCACTTATTCCTCACAGTGGTGTCAAACAAAATATCTTTCCCCATTAAACAAAACTTGTGTTTTCATGTTGTTATTGATGGACACTAACACATGCAAATGATAGTTTTTTATTTTTACAAAGCAATTATTTTTAACTTTTGTGTGTGTGTGTGTTTGTTTGCGCTGAAGTTTTGCTTTTGTTGCTAATAATATTACTCTAATTATATCTCTCTTAGCCAGAATATCTCTCGAACCTGAAAAAACTCCCCCATCCCCGTAATTTTCCGGGTACTGGGAAAATTTTCTCGGAATTTTCCAGAAAATCTGACCTTTGGAAAATTGTTCCCAAAGCTGGAATTTTCTGAAAAATTCTGGCTTTGGGAACAATTTTCCAAGAAAATTTCAATTCTGGCTATTGGAGAGTTCCGGTTAAGAGGGATTCCAGCTAACGGAGATATTACTGTACACACATTAATCCATTGCCAACCATGGGGGTAATGTTCTAGACTTCTGTAGTTGGCAGTGTTTGTCTAATAGAAAGTAATGAATTTGGGGAAGTTACTCCCAAGAGACATACCAAAAGCCCTTTAATATACAACTCACTGTTTGAAATAAGTACATGGTTTATACTGTATTTAAAAAAAAAGTTCATTATCTATGTACAATATATAATTATAAAGAGCAGTTTCTGTCTGTCTGTTTGCTGTACACAGATACAGTTTTAAAGATGAAGTTTGGCAGAGAGATGCGCATAGACTCCAGAAATGTCCAGAAGGTGGAATTTGGGGAATTTGGCCCTCCAGGTAGGGGGGGGGGGGGTGGAAGTGCCTGGAGTCATAAATTAAATAAAACTTCCATCAACACCCCTTTCTGGCCTGCCAGATGTAGAAACACCCCAACACTTATGTAGAAGAAAACAAAACAAAACAAAACCCCTTCCATAGCCCTTACATAAGCCCTCTTAGTAAATGTAAACCTATATAATATAACCCAAACACCAATAACAACAGGTAAATACTGTAATCCTGAAAGATGATGAAAAAGAAACAAACAAATATAAATACAGTAGTTGTACATAAAGCCTAAAATAGATGCCAGTAGCACCTGGATCTCAAACGTTCACTTAATACCAGACAAAATTATTAGGATGTTTTTGTGTATAGCTTAAGTCAATCAGTTCAGTGCATTCTTACATCTTCAATTACCGGGAATGTTTTTTGTACAAAGGAGTAGCAATAATTTGCGGGTTAATTACCAGAATACATTGTGAATTATAAGATCACGAAGTACCATATAGAAATATTTATTTAAATGGAATTAATGAATTTGATACCAGAGGCCAAAAAATTGCATAAATCTTTCCAAAACTACTTTAATAAACACTAAATATTATACATAATACATAAGAAAATACAGTGGCATATAGACATTTTACAAAAAGTAGTTTTTTTATTGCATAAACAGCTCCTTCCCTTCTCTTAATCATCCTCTGGGTGACATCAATTCATCAACTTCGAGACAGGCATAGGCGAGGGCTGGCTCGCTAGTCAGCTGTTCACGCTATGAAAACAAAGCACCAGGAATTTATTAATAGAATGACACAATAACTCATCTGGGTTAGAGTGTGGGATTGTTTTTCTTGGGAAAATTTATTATAGGATAAGGTTTTATTAACCTAAACAATATGGGAATTGTGGTGAAATTGTGTACAGTGATCCCTCGGTTAACGAGCACCTCGGTTAACGAGATTTCGGTTAAAGATTTACCTTCCATAATATTCTTAACTTCGGTTAGCGAGTTTCTTACGAGCGGACCTCAACATGATTTCGCTTGCATTTGGCAGTCCACCAGCTGTAGTATTAGTCCGCCAATACAGTAATCGGTTCTAGGGCTTCCCTTACTATTTTAGTAAATATCAAGAAGTTTATACTATTCAATAATTTTAAAAGTTTAATATTAAATTTTTTAGTCATTTTAACAATTATTGAACATAATTGAAGTACAGGAAACTAGTTTTATGCGCGCCAAACAGCCTGTCAACACACCATACAGGCGTCAGTCACTGTGTCTTTTCAGTGGAGGTAACATCTTGCTTGAGACTTTCTTCAACTAAACGCTTTTTTTCTGTGTTTCCAGTCAAATTATTGGTCATTTTGAAATCTATTTTACATATTGACAATATATAATGCAGTGCAGTGTTGATTTAAAGAAAATAATCTTGAATTACACCAAGAGAACTAAAAATTTTATGGGTGAAATGGCGCCATGGGGTGACTTCTGTTCCACCCCAATGCCTTCCCTTCTCCTCCACCCCCATTCTAATTCCCATCATCATCATCATCATCATCATCATCCAGGAGCCTTCTACATACATACCTCAAAGTAAGTGTACTTTACTACCTTTTTTGTTGATTTTAGACAATTTTCGGTGAGCTGGAACCAATTACCCAAAAACCCATTAAACAATGGTTTCAGTTAACGAGTTATTCGATTAACGAGCAACCTTCTGGAACGAATTGTGTTCGTTAACCGAGGGACCACTGTACTGACGTTTTAATGTGGTCATGGAAGTGACGAAGTCTTCAGGAATGGAGGAGGGAATTTTGCACTCAGTCCAGCCATTTCAACTGCCTTGCCTCCCACAGGGAATTCACTTCCCACTCTTGAATTTTCTTAATTTATAGTTTTATATTATATTTTCTTTATTTCAAAGTCACATTAGATCATTGATGTATTTATATTATATTTTCTTTATTTCTAAGTCACATTAAAGCATTGAAATGATATTTCCACAACCTTTATGGTTACTTATACAGTATAAATAAACACTGGCAGCCGCCGCTCTGCTTCGAATTATAAATATTTGATTGCCAAAAAAAGTGAATTTGTATTTTGCAAATTATCGTAACTCCTTTGCATAAACCTTTGAAAATGACTACACTGCATCACGTGTTGTTGCTCCCCCAGAAATGTTAAGGTAGAATTTTTGGGGCTTAGCCCAGTGGTTAACCCTCCTTAAAAATAAAAAAAAAATTCTGTTTCTCTGCTGTGCATGGACTTGGTTTCTAAGATAGAGAGCTGAGACTGCTCTAAATTGTGGGAGTCCACCTTGTAGAGGCAGATCCCCAACTAAAAGGGGGCTCCCAAGTGCATGAACACAGTTTATAACAATGAGAGCTGAAATTTAAGAAGTTATTTTTTGCATGTGCGCTTCATTTTGTTTTTTTAATAGTGTGTGTGCCTTCATGTTTATCTAACCACACTCTTATTTAACATGAAGAGCTGAAATTTGGTTCTGTATGCTTTTGTTAACTTTATTTCATCAAAAGCAAACCGGGATAACTCCAGGTACCCCAGTTAGTAATGTAATACTGTACACAGAGCAGTTATTAATCCATAACTGGTTGGCCACCCTATCTATAAATACTGTTTAATGGTCTGCCATTAATAAATTTCTTTTATCATGCTAAATAGGTTCCTCATGGTATAGAAATCATGCGGATACCAAGAAATTAAGTAGTCTCCAATGTAAATGGTGCTAGTGCAGGGAATCCTTTGCATGTGGGGAGGTTGTGATGTCATAGGTGGAATCTCCTTCACCAAACTGGGCTTGCCATGTTGCTGCCCAAATTTTCCTCCGCACATTGCATAGTATTAGTATGGTCTCACTCATTGCTTTTATTTATATTATTTTATAATGATACTATATTTTATTATTATATATATATCACTATTATGAGCACTTACGATCTCAGTTTCCACAACCATTGGTTCCTGCGGTGTGGCATCATCACACTGTCTTGGCTCCCACTATCATCACCTGTATGTGACCAGTGTGCACATTATAGTTTGTGATGATTTTTTTTTTTTTTTAATATTTATCACATGGACTACACCTATGTTTGCACTATGTACTTTATTTATAGTCCTTACACATACAGATAGTAAGCAGCTAACAAACAGGGAGGTACTACCGCCTGGGAAGATATTGGAAGCATAATGGTAGACCCTGCTGCCATATGGTATCACAAAAATTGTGACCAAGTCCTGCTGATCTGTCTTTCTGCCTCATTTATTCGCAATTGCAGGGTCTCAATTGTCTCTTAAAATTGACAAAACAACCTTTCTCACTCTTGATCTGTTCTATTCTTCTACTCCTATCCCCACTATGTTATCAGTTGACAGTAATATTAAAGTGGGGCTTTCTTGGATGGGTCCCACTGGTCGGGAAGGTTGTGGACCCCAGGGCCGACCTGATCATCATCAAACTACTGGGGCCTCAACTGACGTTACTGAGGTTGTTGGAGGGTCAGCTTTTTTCACACTTCATTTTTCCAACATTCCCGGCCTGAGATCCAATTTTCCTTCTGTGGAGCACCATCTATTTACCTCTTCCCCCTACCTCTAACTACTATCTGAACTTCAACTGACCAAATCGGCTTCACTCCAACCTTTTCAACTCTCCATCTACAACCTTTATACCTCTTTCTGTTCTAAGGGAGGTGTATGCGCCTACTGCGACACATGTACACCTATAGCTCGACACACAGATCTTGAATCTTCTCTTTATGATGTCATCTGGCTCAAAATATCTCCACCAACTATGACTATTCTTCTTTGTTTCCTATACTGTTCTCCCAACTCTTAACAACTATTTGGAACTCGTTGACTATTTCACTTTTTGCCATAAGTCGTTGCTATCCACACGCCAACACTGAAATCCTCTACCTAGGGGATTTCAATGCACATCAAGGAGAGTGGCTTGGCTCTGCAAGGGATGACCCAGGTGGAGCTGAGGTGCTCTCTTTTTCCTTACTTAATGATCTGTAACAAATAATTAAACACCCTACACTTGTTTCTGATTGACACGATCAACTTATTAACATTCTTGATCATTGTTTTACCTGTAACCCCTCACACTATTCATACTCAATTTCTGCCACCTTAGGGTTTTCTGATCACAGTCCTATTTCTATTAAATCAAACTGGGCACGACCACCTCCCCACCCCCCTCTAAATGCCAACTCTGGCACTATCAGATGGCAAACTGACCATCCTTGCAAGAATTCTTCTCTGACTTTCCTTGAAATGAATGTTGTCTTTCCACTCGGGATGCCTCGGTATGAGGGGTTATATGGGGTGGTATGAGTGCATTTAACCCATCTTCTACCAAAACTTTCTCTTTACAATCATTGTTTGATCGCTCCTGTTCTCTTGCATGTAGGGAGAGAGATAGGGCATATCAAGCTATGAAACTATCTCCTTCTATTACCCACTCCTCTTTCATGACTTCTAGGAATCTTTGTAAGGCTATTTTTCATAAGGCAAAGTGGAATTTTATAAAAAGAAAGACTGATGTCCTGACTAATCCTTCCTCTAGTAAATTCTTCTGGTCCTTAACCAAAAACATCTGTAATATCTTCTGCACTCCCTCTTTCCTCCTCTCTTCCGACCTGATAACTCAATAGCCAACTCTCCCCTTGATAAAGCCAATCTCTTTGGCACCTTATTCTCCTCTAACTCCACCTAAGACGATTCCAACTCCATTCCTCCTACCCCTGCTCCTCCTACTGAACCTTTGCACTTTCCTATAATCTCCACTCATAGGGTTGCTAGTGTGTAGTGTGTTATCCAGGTTAGATGTGAGCAAGGCACATGGACCGGACTGAATACCCCCTAGTGTTTCGAGGGAGTGTGCCGAAATTATAGCCCGTGCTTCCTCATCTCTTGCCTTTGCCTCAAAACCCCAACTTTTCCTTCTTCTTGGAAGCATGCCTTGGTTCAGCCCATCCCGAAGAAGGGTGACCATTCTAACCCCTCTAACTATCGCCCCCATTGCCCTGACTTCATCCCTCTCTAAGATTTTTGAAACTATTTTGAACTCTCGTTTTCTCTGTCACCTTGAATGCTTTTCTCTTTTGTCGGATCACCGGTATGGTTTTCGCCAGGCGAGATCTACTGGTGATCTGCTGTCCTACTGCACCCATCTTTGGTCATCCTCTTTAGGTTTAGGAGGGAGATAGGAAGAAACTGGTTCACAAATAGGGTGGTGGACGAGTGGAACAAGCTTAGCAACTTTGTAGTAAGTGCGGGAACTCTGGAAAGTTTCAAAAGGAGGGTAGATAGATTCATGGATGATAGAGAGTGGTAGTAACTCTCGACAGGAGCTGCCATGCACAGGCCAACCGGCCTATTGCAGACTCCTTATTTTCTTATGTTCTTATGTTAGGTATTATGGAGAAACTTTTGTCATGGCCATCGACATCTCCAAAGTATTTGACAGGGTATGGCACAAGTCTCTACTTTCTAAACTCCCCTCTTATGGTTTCTCTCCCCACTTTATTCTCTAATTTCTAGCTTCTTTGAGAACCGATCCATTGCAGCTGTTGTCGAGGGATCGACCTCTCGCTCTTTCTCTACCAATAGTGGTGTCCCACAGGGTTCTGTTCATTCATTCATTCATTTTTTTTTTCCTTCTTCCAGCATCCCCCAATAGCCATACCTTCGCCACCATTTTATTACCTTAATATTAAATATCCTAATACATAAGTAGCTATCCTAGCTGTGTTGAGTTAGTTGAGGCACAGATCTATGTGGCATTCAGTGACTGTAGCCTCATAGTCAATATCTGCAACTGTTGTCGGCTTTGGGGCCAATGCTCTTGTTCCCCTGAGGCAGAGCAAAGCCGACTGAAGGATTCACCTACTCTCTTCCTTCTTTTTATCAATGATTTACTTCACACTACGACTAATTCTATCCATTCTTATGCTGATGATTCTACTCTTCTTTCTTCTTCACATATTTCCCTTCCCCCTAATTCTCAAACTAGATCTGTTTTTAGAGCTGATATCATTTCATCTGTCAATGCAGATCTGTGCAGCATCTCCGAATGGGGAGGTAGAAACTTGGACTCAATCATTCAGGACTCAATGAATTTCAGGACTCAATCATTCTGTCAAGTTCTAAAATAAATATGCTAGGCCTCACCATTTCCTCTAATATGTCATGGAAGCCACACATCCACAAAATTGCTAAAGCTGCCTCCCAAAAGCTAGGAATGCTGTACAGATGCAGTAGCTACTTCACTCCTGAGCAGTTGCTTCAAATTATAAAAGTTTATAAGGGATTCATTCATCCTAACTTGGAGTACTGCTCTCATATCTGGGGTGGATTTTCTTTTGTCCAACTGTTAGATAGGGTGGAATCAAAGGCATTTCATCTTATTAACTCTCCTCCTTTAGTTGATAATCTTTCTTCCCTTTCTCTTCACTGCAAAGTTGCTTCACACACACTCTTTTACAGGTACTTTAACGGGCAATGTTCGGTGGATTTGGCATCCTGTGTACTGCCAGCAAGGCCGTGGGCTTGTAACACTCGTCTTGCCCGTGGTGCCCACAGTTTCTCTGTGGCTGTCAGTCACGCTAGAATAACCCGTTAAAGTACATCCTTCTTTCCTCACACAGCCAAACTGTGGAATGCTCTGCCTTCTTCTGTGTTTCCATACTCATACAATCTCTCTCAATTTAAAAAGCTGGTTTTCTTGCATCTTCGTGGTGTAGATTAATGTAACCTTTTTCTTTTCTATTTATAATTTCTTTTTACTCTTATTATTTTGCCCCTTTTTGCCCCTTAGGCCCCATTGTGGGTCGATGACCTGTGCCTGGTTGGGCCATTCCCCGTAAAAAAAAAAAAATAAAATAAAATACTCCTGCAGTGTGCGGTATTGCTAAAAAAAAGATTGAAGCAAAATGCATCATCACACAATGTACAATGGTCTTTCCTCACATTGGGCCCCAGCACAGTTGTCCTACACACGTGACAGGGTTTCTGTGCATTATTTGGTGGCTGTTGCTGGTATGATAGTTGGGAAGTGGCTGTTGCTGGTATGATAGTTGGGAAGTGGCAAGCAGTGAGGCATATTGGGTTATTGCCCCCTTCATGCAGAGAACCTCACAACCACTGTACCCTTGTTTGATTAGTCTTGATTATTTTACAACCCATGTGATTTTATAAATGGAATATTATTGATCTATGTACTCGACCCTTCACATGGCTCCAGGTGTAGACACACTCCTTAGCTACACTACTCCCCTTAGCAATGTAAATATTTGCATGAAGTTTTATACCCTACAAGGTTCAAAATGTGTATGAACAAAATATTGAAAAGAAAGTTCCTTTTTTGATATACTGTAATACACATAATTGCAGAAATTGGACTAGATCTACTTCATACATCTCATTCTCTTTCTCTTCCACACTAATTTATTCTTGAACTTTAATTTATACTAATATTTTAATGAACATTTTGAAGACAAAGAAAAATATAAAACCTCAAAAGCATGAAATACATTCCATTCATAAAAAGCCTTTTGTAAATCAAAGCATCCCATTGATTCCCAATATAGTGTAAAGGCTGGGGTGAATTCCTACAAAAAAATATCCCCACAAAATGCTACAAAATTGGTTTTCAATGAAAATTTTTATGTACACAATGATTATAAGGCAATAGTAAATTTGTTGTTGTTGTGAAATACTCATACATGCAGTACAGTAATAAAAATCATACCTGTACTATGAGAAACTGCAGAAAAAAATAACAAATACAGCCTCTAGAAGAAGAACTTCATATAATCCAGCTAAGGGAAGCTTCTCTTTCCAAGAAATTCATTAGAACTTCTCTCCTATGTGCTCCTTATGGACTGTTTGTTTGGTGAACTTTTGAATTTTGTTAACTAAATAGTAAATTTAAACATGGTCACAGTAGGCTTTGGGATCACAAACCCAAAATACCAGATACAGTACAGGAGGTACTTGTGCTTGGAATTTAAGCCCACAAACACAAATTATCTCGAACTTAAAGGATACCACTGACCTAAAGATCTCAACTTAACCATAGACACACTTACCCCTTGTTATTTTTTAATATGGTATTAATGGGTGGCATCTGGAACTGAAAAAGTTGGTAATTTACTGTAAAACTGTTTGCAGGTATATTTCCAAACTTCTTGAGAGTTTCTTGAAGCAACTCGTGTTGAAGTAGGAAATGCTCACCAACATCAATACCATTTTGCAACTATACAAGTATATTCAGGAGACTCTTGTTGTACAGGCAACCCCTGCAATACAGAATCCCAGGTTACGGAAATTTCTCCCTTATGGAATTTCAAAATTATGACCAAAAATTTCGCAATACAGACAACAAACTTGTCCTTGCCGAATTTGGGTAAATAAAAAAAAAAAGTCATATGTAGCAAAGAAATTCACCGAAATTATTAGATGTACTGTATTTCGTGTGGTAGCTATAAGACGGTTGAAGGGTAGCTCACATTCCCCAGCAGCCACCACAACAATGGTGCTGCTTAGTTAGAATTCTTTCCCCAGCATGTGTTCAGTTATGGGTTGTGTGGATTCTGGTGGTAGCTACATGACGGCTGGCAGGCGGCTCGCTTCTCTAACTCTGGTCATTATTTTGTAGTACAGTGTTCCCTCGGTTAACTAATACAATTCGTTCCAGAGGGTCGTTCGTTAACCGAAAATTTCGTTAACCGAATCCATTGTTTCAATGGGATATTGGGTAATTGGTTCCAGCTCACCGAAAAGTACATACAAAGTAAAAAAAAATGCAGTAAAGTACACTTACTTTGAGGTGTGTATGTAGAAGGTTCCTGGTTGATGATGATGATGGGAATTAGAAGTGGGGGTGGAGGATAAGGGAGAAGAGAAGGAAGTGGGGATGGAGGAGAAATCACCTTTCAGGGAACCCATGCTTAATGCAGTAATTTCACCAATACAATTTTAAGGTCACTAGGTGTAATTCAAGATTATTTTATTTAAATCAACACTGCACTGTGCTATATATTATCAATATGTTAACTAATTTTCAGAATGACCAATAATTTCAATGAAAAATGCAAAATATTTAAGACCCCAACAAAATAGATGTTCACTCCACTGTCAACACAGCCCAACTGACTCCTGTTGGCTGAGTCATGCATCTGATGGGCGCACAAAAAACTAGTTCTCTGTACTGCATATATTATCAATATATTAAATACTGTAAATGTTAAAATGACTAATAATTTTAATATAAAAAATATATTAAAGAGCACAACTTTCTTGACATTTAGTCCACTGGAAATGAATGTATACATAGAACAGATTACTGAATTAGCAAACTAGCCCATCAGCTGATCAGCTGATGCTCACAAAAAACGTGTTGTTCATAAGGATTTCGTTAATCGAAGTTTTGTTCGTTAACCGAATTGAAGATCCTTATGGGAGGTAATTCGTTAACCGAAATTTCGTTAATCGAACCGTTCATTAACTGAGGGACCACTAATCAAAATGATTGGCTAAATATTTATACTAATTTCTTTTCTCTATAGATATTAAAATTTGTTGGAAAGTGTAAGCAATCATAATTTTTGGTTGCTTTATCATATACACCTAGACCCCGACTTACGACGGGGTTAGGGACCCAAATCCAGGTCGTAAGTCCGACATAGATAAAAATTTTTTTTTTTTTTTTTTTTAATAAAAAATCTACAATGAAATACAGTACAGTAAAAGTAATGAATAATGATGAATGGATACAGTACAGTGAAAGTAATAAATAATAAGGAATGGATACAGTGTGACTGAGCACTTAACCTTTAATGTAGTCAGCTGAATGCACATGGGGCCCCCATAATTTTCTAATTATACATGAAGACTACATTAACTGGAAACGTTTCGGTATAGAAAATGCGTGTCATTTAAATTTTTTTTTTTTTTTATCTATATCTGAGGCGGTCGTAAGTCCCGACGGTCGTAAGTCCACGTAGTCGTAAGTCGGGGTCTAGGTGTACAGTGAACCCTTGAAGATCTGGACTAAAGGGGAGACCACCTGTCCGAATCTTCTAGTGAATGTGCTAAATGTATAAAAACAATAAGTAATGATATTAAAACCACCAAAAATACTGTGCCATATTTATGGCATATACGATGCACTCCCCATTTTAGCAGGGAGTATTTAGGAAAAAAATTGATGTGGATTTTCCTCCTGTAACCATAGTTTTCTTAAAATAATATACAAATAGAGTACCAGTAAATGTGAAGAATAAATACAAATAATACGTACCAATAAATGTTACAACAAAAAATACTGTATTGCCAAATCGGTAAATAAAAGCCAAATGAAAGTTTAACACAGTCGCCATTTGCATACACTACCTGCTGCCCCATAGTAACGAAGATCAGCTGGGACACTGATTCCCTAGCAACGCTCCTTATCCCTTACACACTTGCACTCTTCTCCCATTATGTGTTTGCCCTTAGGACAATTATTTCTTTTACTTTTTTTCGCAATATGTATATAGGATGGTGTGTGCATGTAATGGAGTAAAATAAATGAAAGATACGTATATCTACCCGAAAATATGAGTTGAAAAACAACCATAACACTTAACAGCTTGGCCCAGTAACCTGGTGGTTACAGTTACGAGTCTAACCTGGCTACAATGCCTTGATTAATCACTATTAAGCACTATTATATGAGTGAGCATTAATAATAACAGTAAATGTAGTGAAATATAGTTGCCAGGCGTATGATCGAAATACGTATGGGAGAAATGCATATCTTGTAGTGTAAATTGAAAATGGTGACAGGTGCAGTGATAAACAAATTATATAAGCTATGCATTTACCTACAATAAAATAATATGAAATGTTGTATCATTACTAGAGTGAATGAAATAATATTCCCATAAACAACAATTGATAATTCTCGGGCACCTGTGCTCTGCACGCTAACATCTTAGTTACACGGGCCTAAGATGATCTTTGCTCTGTTTTGGGAATGCTTCTTTGGGATGCTTCTTAATCCCCGGAACCCCTCAATTTTGTCTGATTCATCCAAAATTCAGTTTTACCGGGTCCGAATCTTCGAGGGTTCACTGTACTAATACAGTACTGTTTATTTAACGAGAGGTTTTACCCTATACTGTATTCCTCGGACCTCTGGTTGTATAGCTCGCCGACCTGTAACTTGGTGGTCGTAGGAGTGCTGGCAGGCAGTTGTTGAGCGGCGCAGAGCTTATGGTCACTACTGGTGTCATAGGATAGTTTTGTTGTGTGGAATACAAACGGCCAGAGCCCAAGCTCATTGAGTTTTAAGGAATTTCCGTCGCCAATCTTTTTACTTTTTACGTATCCTCTAAATTAAAAAACTCCCTTGTCCTAGGTATGAAAACGTGCAGAAAATAGCAGGCAAGTTTTCATTTAATCATTCCCCAGTTCTCAGGGCTAATGATGGCAGCTCAATTGTCACCCCTTAAAAAGTTACTGAGCGTTTTGCCACAGCATTTGCAGGACTGTCTTCTATGGCTGCTCGATCCTCTGATTTTAAGTGGGTGTGTAGAGTAGAGGAGTCACGAGCCCAGGATTTTGGAGTGGGACGTGGCGAGACGTGCAACAACATGTTCTCAATGAAAGAAATGAGAACTGCCCTCTCACTCATTGGAGATACATCACCAGGGCCTGATGATATCCCATTTTCAATGCTCTGCCACCTTGAAGTTGAGGCACAGGCCTTTCTATTGGAGCTATATAACAGGATTTGGCAAGAGGGTGCCTTCCCATCCCCATGGCAGGAGGCTACTGTCCTGACTTTCAAGAAGACTGGAAAAGAGGGTCTTCTCCCTCCAGAATATCGCCCCATAGCTCTGACTTCCTGTATCTGCAAGCTGTTTAAAAAATGATCAACTTGCAATTAGTATACTACTGTACATGGAGAAGGATGCCCTTCTTTTACCATATCTGTCTGGCTTCCAGAAGATACATTCAGTAACAGATGTTCTTCTTTGTCTTGAGTCTCGGTCCATGAGGCATTTGCTGGTCACCAGCATTTCCTCTGCATTTTTTGGACCTCAAGAAATCATATGACACAGGTTGGAGATTAAGCATCCTTAAGGAGTTTCACAATTTTGGATTGTGGGGAAATTTGCCATCAATACTGGGTCAGTTCTTGAGATATTGTACATTTAGGGTCTGCTTAGTCACAGAAATGTCAGAACCACATATTCAGGAGGATGGGGTTCCTCAGGGCAGTGTCCTGTGACCCTATTTGCCATCACAATAAATGGGGTAGCAGCATCAGTTCCAATCAATCTCATTGTATGTAATATGACTTGACCATTTGGTACACAGCTTCCTGCATTTCTGCCACCTATGAGGTGTTCACCCAAATCCTGATCTACAGCTCTCTGGTTGTCATATGTGGTGTGTCACAAGAGACCCATTTCCTGGGCATTATCTTCGACAACCGGCTTACGTGGCAGCCACATGTTTGTTACCTCAAATAGTCTTGCCGGTGTGCTCTCAAGTTATTGAAAGTCTTTGGGCACACGTCGTGGGGTACTGACTGAGGAACTCTGCTACACCTATACCATCCACCTTTAACACATGCTAGTTAGACCCAAATTGGATTATGGATGTGAGGTGTACTCTTCAGCCCTGAGGCTAGACTCAATACACTGAACATATCATGCTGAAGTGGGCCTGGTGCCTTCAGGTCTAGTTGATACTGATGAGCCATTTGATCTTTGACATCAGTATCTCTAGGTCCAGTGTTGGTTTCACCTCCACTGTCTTCTGCAGTTTGTAACCAACACTTGTGTAGTTGATGGGGTTATGTCCTCACACTACTTTCAACATCCAGACCTCCCATGACCTTTTGGCTTCAAGGTTGTGAGTATTCTTTGTCTTCCTCCTGTTCAGATATGCCCCATCCAGTTCCCTAATGCTGCTCCATGGATTCTCCCTGAAGTTCAAGTTAGTCAGTATTTTAACGAAAGGAAAGATTTAATCCCTCCCTGTATTGTCCATTCCCTTTTTTTTTTAGAGCATGCCTCCTCTCAGAGGGACTATTTCTTTTTACACCAACAGCTCTAATTCAGATGCAGGGGTGGGTTTTGGTGGTGCCTTTAAGATTATTTTTGCCTAACCTCATAACGATTTTACAATTTTTAGCAATTCTTGCAGTGCTCTCCAGGCCTTAGCTAGTGTTTCATTGCCCCATCCATTCGTTATAGATATTTTACAGTGGCTGTTTCTCATCCAATGTCGGGGCCGGAAAGTCAGTTTTTGTTGGGTTCTAGCCCATGTGGGGGAGAAGGGGAATGAACGTGCTGATGCTGTGGTGAAAGCAGCTGTGGCACATCATTCCCCTCTACCTGCCTCTTATATGAAGCCAATAAATAATAAGAGTTGCCATCCGCTCAACTTGGCATTGTAAGTGGGATGCTGTCAGAGTAAACAAGCTCTGCGGCATCCACTTGCATTGGGTGCCTGGGATTATCAGGGACTGGTACGCCGCTGGGAGACTGCTTTGGCTCGCCTCTGCATTGGCCACACAAGGCTGACTCATGCTTTTTTAACGGAGAGGGTGTCCCCTCCTCATTTTGATGACTGCCTAGTCCCACTGACTGTGGAGTGCCCCAGTCTCAGAGATCTTTGTAATAAGTACCTCTCCCAGTGCCGGGAGGGGGGGGGGTGGGGAATGGGTCTTACCGTCATTCTTTGGTGCTGGGGGGAGGGGATGTCTTCTTCTTTGTTAAGAAAGCCGGCCTTCTACACAAGCTTTGAGTTTTATCTATTAATGTTTAAATGGTTTTAACGAAAGTTCTAGGTTTTTTATTACTTATGTTTTTTACCTTGCATTATTTGATTTTAGTCTTTTAAGCCTTTATTTTAATTCGACAACATATGACCTAAGGTGTTCTGTCGTTAGGGATGTAATTACCACAATCAATATATCAATCTACCCCATATGTATGTCAGTTTCCCATGAAGGCTAAATTAGTGAAAAATTTGACGATTTAAACATACAAACACCTATGTTTTTCTTCATTTGTTCTTCATTGTGTATGTCATGGAGTTATTTTCAAACTTTTTATATTCAATAAGAGAATATTTGTGATCTCAATACACAATGGAAGCTGAATTCTATCCATATAAATGGAGTTTATTAGCCAACTATGAGGGTTTAGTGACAAGTACTAATAGAGCACGCAAGAACTAATGTCTGATTTAGAGAAAGCAAAATTATTCTCTTCAAAGGAACATAAATGGATGTAGGTATATGGGTGTTTTGCATTATAATCTGTAGAATTGCTATATTTATGAGTTGAATAGACTATCCCATTGTCCCCCATGATACTGTATAAAGGAAGAAAGAAAATGTATCAACTTCTTTGAGGAAGACTTGAAAAGTAAGCTTTTATGCTTATCTGGACACTCCTTCAGTTTTTTTCTTTTACAAGACACTGCATCCATTTAGCTCTCATGCACTTTACAACTTTATGCATGATAGGAATTCCATATACAGTAGTTTCCTCCAGAATTATCTCACTGCATGTCACTCTCTTACCAGTAGTATTCTCCTCAGCATCCCGGGAATCTGTCCCTGTTATCACCCTTTCAGCCGCCTCGATTTGCACTCTTCCATCTTTGCTGAATACTGTCCCATCTTTGCTGAATACTCTGCCAGGTACTTAAACTTGTTGTCTCATTATGTATATTCCTGAATGATGTATTGGATTGATATGGGAATAAACTGAAAATAGTTTTTATGACCTATAGGTCATTGGCAAGTGACCTGTTAATCCATACTGTTAAATACCCAATGGTAAAGCCTGCTTTTAATGACAAGATCCACTGTCCAGGTAGACAAGTTGTAATATTTTCTGCTACAAGCAGCAAGTCGCACCCAGTTGGCTCATCAAGTCGATCTTTTTTGGAGTCTCATGGGGATTCAAGTCATTAGCTTTAGCCTTAGTTTAGATGAGATCAATTTGATCTTGATTCAACTGGATGAGAAGAGCTGTTTACAGCCAAAAACATTTGGTATAGTTCAAAAGGACACTAAGGGTATATCAAAGATGTGTTCCTGGAAAGTATAACATTAAGTGAAATGGTGATAAGCGAAACAAAACTTACAGTACTAGACTGAATAGTAGATCTGGGGATATACGTTCCTGGGGAATATTTCTGGTCAAATTTTTCCAACAACAAAAATGTCATATACAGTATATTGTAGTATTTAAGAAGATAACTTTCAAGAGAGGAGTTATACAGATGAAGTCTATTCTTCATCTTAGGGATGACTTTAGAAAATTGGTCCAGTGAGAACTGGACAGGCTTTTTCAACTTCTGATACAGCACCTTGTAGCAGATAATGCTGTAGGGCTTTGTTTTCTGTTTGGTAACAGTTGTTGCTAAACAACCGAAACTTACTGCAGTGACATTTCAGCTTTAATATTTAACAATATACGATTGAAAAGGTGTTAAGCAGGACAACATTGAGTGAGGATTACTTGTATACCAATTTTTAAAAGGCTGTACTAGGGGTGTTTATCAGTATGGATCTCACAGGTTACTACTCGTCCCTTTTCTAAAAATATTGTAGTATTTAATTTTTTAATCTATAATTTATAGAAATATTTGATGGTTAGTACAGGGTATAATGTTTTATCTTTATATTACAAATTGTGGGTATTATATGCCATTAAGTGAATTATAAAAGTTTTATTGAATTAAAAATCATACATACACGGGTAAGTTTACTGGTGTGATTTTTTTTTTTTTTAATAATTCGTAAAGGTGTATCATGACATATCATTTGATACAAGATGATAATCTTTTATTGATACAGTAGAGTTGCAATAATTTGTGGGTTAGGTACCAGAAGACATTATGTTCTATAGGCAAAAAAGCACCATAAACTGTTCCAAAACTGCTTTAATAAACACTAATTATCATACATAATGCATCGGAAAATACAGTAACATCATCGATATTGAGCAAAAAGTAGTTTCCCTGGTTATGCCTGGCAACGAGAGTGGGCAAGTTGAGTGAATGATCCCTAGTCGAGTGTCGTCTGCTGTTTACTCCTCGCTCCTGCCACACTTCACTGGATTTAGTGTTATTAGTGTTTATTGATAGAATAGTGCTTAATAGTGTTTAATCATGGCATTGATGCTAGGTTAGACTTGTCACTGTAATCACCAGGCTAATGGACCAAGCTGTGAGGTGTGAGCTGGCTCAGTTAGGGAGGGGAGGGAGGGTTCAGAGTGTTGCGGGGAGTGTTGCTAGGGAGATGGAGGAGTTACAGTCACCCAAAAAGTCCTGTCGCGAACCATGAACCCCGAGATTCAGACTCTTGAATCCGAAGCATTTAAGGACAGAATAATGTATCAGTGTCTACTGCTTCGGGTTCACGAGTCTGAATCTCACGGTTCATGGTTCACCCATCTCGAATAAACAAAACATTGTTTTTTGTAGTACTGTATTATGCTAAAAAACACTCATAAATCAACACAGCTAAAATTATGGGATGAGAAATGGTCTGTTTACTAGCAATCAGCTGATGCAAGAGGGTGGTCTCGCTGGCACCCTGCATCACCTGCCTCTCGTCTGACTCGCCAATCATTTCCACTTTCCTCTCAACTTATTTTTTCATTATTTTGTGCTGGCCCTGTCCTGAATGAGAATCTACCCAGATACCCTAGAACTCATGAATTACTATTGTAATGTAATACAGGTCCACAATCCCTTATTTGAGGTTTGTAATGTCTACATTCAAATTATTCGCTATCTTGCAAGGATTCCAGCAATGCAAATTATTTCTCCCAGCTTTAGTCTGTGACATTTTAAAAGATAAAAATTTTAAGCCTAAACTACCTTCACCCCTGGGAAGAGGGAGGTGATGTGTTGACAGCCAGGCAGGGGGTAGGAGGGGGCTGAGTTGAGGTGAGGTATTCACCAGCCGGTGGGGACATTAATCCCTTGTGTCTTATCTGTTTTTCTCTTATAAAGTATCACTGAACTGAGAATATAACTTACATTGATCGAATTCTTGTAAGACAGTGATTAATTTGAATATAAATATGCTATAGTTTGCACTGGACATAAAAATTTTAGTAGTTCATAAGTACATTTGAGTACAGAACTGGACAATTATTTCTTTACTATTTTTTAGGTTGGTTTGTGCATGTAAAGGAGAAAAAATAAATGAAGAAAGTTATGTAAATCTACCCAAAAATACAGTTGAAAAAATTTTACATTCCTAAAATGTACTACACTAATGTATTAAATTTTTTTATTTCTTGTGCAAAATATATGATGTCTGGATTCAAATTATTCGCTGTCTTGCTAGGATTCTAGCAATGTACAGTAAGTTATATAATCCTAACTTTAGTCTGTGATATTTTATAAGATAAAATCTTTTAAGCCTAAAACCAACAAACCCTGGCTGGGAGGGAGGTGGTAGGTGAGGCGAGGCGAGGCGAGGCGAGGCAAGGCAAGGCAATGTATTTGACAGCTGGAGCTGGGAGGTCTAGTGAAGTATTTATTTATCTGTCCTTTACAGTGAGTTTTTTTTTCTCTTATAAAATGTCACTGAACTGACTGGGGAGAACATAACTTACAGTGTTGGGATTCTTGTAGGATAGTGATTAATTTTAATATAACATGCTATAGTTTGCACTAGACATAAAAATTTTAGTAATTATTTTGTATATTTGAAGACATGTACAATACAGAGTTGGCTTGTGTTTGGGCATTATGAACGAGTATGAGAGAAAGGTTTAAGCACACTAAATTGACACATATGAGAGGCAGGTGTTATTCTGACAATACCCAATACCGATGCGGCAACTGAAGACAGAGAGGTGGGATGGCAGGGGTGGAGCGTTTGGCGTGCATATGACCCATTTTTTTTATTTTTATCTTGAAATTGGAAATTTTAACCTAACCCCCGGGGTAATCCGTGCCAGATTTGACTCGCGTAAAATAGGAAAGATTCGCTTTAAATTGATAGTGTCCTTAATTTTGGGTGTCGCTTTAAATCAATAATTTTAAATCGATTTGTTTTAAATCGACGTTCTACTGTATCATGAATGACAGTCATAGAATGAGAGAGAGGCAGTGTCAGTGAGAGCAGCAGGTGGGAGGGAGGAGGGTGACATTATGATTTAGGTGATGATGGTAATTATGGAGCCGGTGGTGAGAAAGGTGGGGGTGACTTGCCTTTCGTGATAGTGGAACATTCTTTCGTGAATTGGCAAATGGGTAGTAAAAACTTGCTTTCGTTGTGGTGAGGATTTGTTCAAAATATCAAAGTTCAAAGGAGACTTACTGTACTCTAATATGACTTACAAATAAAGAAAATTTAATAAAAAAAAAAAATGAAGAGCATGGGTGTGTTTGTGTGGGAAGTGAATGTGTGTTGAGGCGGTTATAGCCACGGCCATGGCTAATAACTACATGGCCAACTCGCCAGCCTCGTATATTGTTACTTGTAATGAAACTATAAAAGTTGTTGAAAAATCATTACAAGACTTTAATGTGGCTTAGAAATAAAGAAAATATATAAAACTAAAAAAATAAATAAAAGGAAGAGCATGAGTGTGTATGTGTGTGAAGGTGGTGGGCTATAACTGCGTGGCCATGCTCCCTCCCATTGTGACCTCATGGCATACACACAGTGCAGAGCGGCAGCCACATGTCTGTGAGTCAGCTGGTTAACTGCTTGACTGAAGTGGGTTGTGTCTCCCAGAGGATAGTTTGAATGTGAATTAGCTTTTTTTTTGTACATAACCATAAAATATGTACTAATTTATATTATATGATGCTATGTATAGTTTTATTATTTATTATAGCAATAAATATGGCAGCTCATCCCCATCGCACATGGTATTCAAACTTAAGATTCTAACTGATTTTAGAGGCATTTATATTTTTATTATTATTTCATTTTGGTGGTGCCAGTTAGTTGAATCTGCCAGTTATCCGGATACTGGATAACTGGGATTCCACTGTACATAGTTCATCTTGTATACCTGTATACATTAGATAGTGCTGTATCATTTGAACCTTTACCTGACACTAAAAGAGAACTGTGAATACAAGAGTTTAGAAGCCATGTTGAAAGAATTGTAGAAAGCCATCTCAGATGATCCCATTGTGGATGTAACTAGCAAGCTCCACCTTTCACTCTAATATTGATATGATTTGTAAAGCAACAATACTGTATTATTTAATATACAGTTGACTCTGGATTTACGCGGTTTTGGTTTACGCATTTTGTCATTTACGCGGTGCCTTGCCAGAATTGAAATGCTTGATTTACGTGGCAAATTTGGTCATTTACGCGGGAAGCGGCGCGGGCAGGGTGTGCACAAGGTCACCCTGTCATCAAAACATTACCAAGTTCTTCACCCGCCACCCACCACAGCCGGCCCAAGTCAGTGATAGTGAGGATATGGACTTGTATGGACTTTGAGGGGTTTGACAAAGAGGCCCTGCAAGCCTCTGTGGTGGATAGTGATACAATTGATACAAGTGATACAGGTGAGGGCCAGTCTCTATTTCAATTAATCCCATATGTTCTGTTATTTCATTTACGCTTTTCTCGTTTTACGCGGTACTCCGCGGGTTCAATTGACCGCGTAAATGAAGACCCAACTGTAAGTTTTAATAGTATCAACAATAGTGGTAAAGCACATTCTAGATGTAGCTTTAATGTTATAATGTCAATATTATTGATAAAACATTAAAAACAAGACGTGCATAATATTTTTGCATTACTGCAGAGTGCTATCTTCAATTCGGAATGTTAAAAAGTTCCTGCCCAATTTTACACTGCATAGCTGATGAAAAATGTATGAAATGATAACAATGGTGAAAACAAGCAACATCTGGCATGGGTTACCTTGAATTTTTAAATTAATTTGACCAATGTTAATTTTAAAAGCGATATGAACGCAATGATGATAATGATATTTTAAAAATATGAGGCCGAAAAGATAATCAAGGTATCGAATCATTTATTCAATCGGACAATAAAAATGTATCATCTCTCTATTTCTCACAAATCTCTCATGATTCATGAGAAGCTGCCAGGATGTTAACAAACCCATGTTGGCTTACTCTGATGCTATGCAGGCCTACCTAGGGAATTCTCAACTTCTAAAAACACTATACAGCCTGTATTAATTTTTTTAAAGTACTCGTATGTGTACAGTGTTTAATTCTTTGTTTTGTTTTTTAAGAAGTAAAACTAAAGTTCAATTGAGTTTGTATGTGTGTTGAAGTACAGGAGTCTACTGGTAGGGCTATGGTAACATGGTTTACTTAAGACCCAAAAAACCGGAAAATCCTAAAAAATTGTTTGGTCGTAGTTCTAAAGGTCCTGGATTTAAGGGGTCTATACCTGTAATGGTGTTGTCCTAATATACATTATAATAAAGTAGCTTGATTGAGATTGTTCTGTGACATAATTTATATGTTTTACATACATGGTTCAATATTTTCCCCATTATTTTTACTTTTATTAATGTTTTATGATAACACTTGGTCTTATTTTATTATCTTCTGAATTTGCTTGAATTTTGTGTGAGGCAAGTGATATCCAAGCAGCTTAGTGTTTATATGTACAGTACTGTATGTTCTAATATTTTGTGTTTGTTTTAGGAGGCAATAATGAGTGAGATGAAAGCTCGAGGTGTGGTTGCTGATAAACGACTTCTTTCCCAAGAAGATGTGTATCATGGTGCATTAGAGGACATCCTAATTGGACTGAAAAATGAACCATATCGACGAGCTGATGCTGTTCGAAGAAGCCAACGCAAAAGAAATGAAAATGTGAGGCTGTCTCGCACTGTTGATGATATGGAGTTTTAATCTTTAGGTTCTATTGTAATTAATTTGTACAACTTACTCATTATACAGTATGCACTTAAATTTGTCAAGTACATTGTATAAAAATATTGTGATATTTCACAAATGATGCAGTGAAGAATATGGAGGGACTTTCACCTTTTGATTAGTTTCACTCCAGTGCAATACAATATATGAATGTAGATGGAACTGGTTATTTGATATGTACACATGGTTATTGCATATTATTGTATATGGGTTATTCCCTCTAAATCTTTTACCATCTTTACAAATCTCTTGACAGTAAAATCATTAAACACAGACTGAAGCCCTGCTGAAAGACTACTACTCTAAATACTATACAGTACACATTTTATATTTATTTTTAAATGGCGTTCAAGTCATCCCACTATTTACTGCTCTTAGAAACATAACTTTTCTATTAAGGAGTTGATTAGTGTATTTGTTTAGATGGCAACTTCTCATCTTACATTCCAACTTCATGAACTAATCTGTTTTGCAGTTTGTGTTGTTTATGTTAGGTTTTATGAAGGACGATATATGTTGATGAAAATTCAACATAAATTTGAGAAAAAAATCATTAATTGTACACAGGTAAAATATACATTTATTCCTTAAAAATTATAAGACTTATTCAAAGGCCTTAATTCGATTATATCCATGAAGATTGTGGTCATAATGTTTATTATCACCTCCGTTTTGAAAACCGAATAATTTTCTCGGCAATAGACATTCTGGTATATGATTTGTTGTTTTTGGAAATTTGTTAAAGAAATGTGTACAAAAAATTTGAAGTTTTGTTGATGATTAAATTTATAGATAAAGGAAGATAATTTTTTTTGGGGGGGGGAATTATGTAATTAACCATTCTGTAAAAATTACATCCTGTTGAAGAAACATAGACCTTAAAGTTGACTTCACCAATACTGTATTAGAATATATAATGAATCAATAAATGTAAACTATGGTTGAAAAATAGTTCCATAATCTTGAATTATTATACATCCCTGGTAATGAAGAATGAAACTCATGCCTGTTAGATCTGATAGACACTACTTTTATTAATTTATTATTCTGTTCCTGGAACTGATGTTGATAATTTGGAGATTGAATAACTGCAGTAGGTGGATATAATGCACCCCAAAAGTATAATAATTTTATGTATACAATATAAAGCCCATATTCAGTACACACAACAGTTTTAACAATGTGAGAATGTTTTGATATATAAAAGTTTTTCATTTGTTTACAAAATAAATGGCATTACAGTACATTACCAGGTACAGTATATCATTTGGCAAAATATAAATTTTTGCAGGATATATTTTCAAGAGCATGAAAATTAGATCAGGATGGCTGTCAGAAGGCTTGGAATTTTAGTTGTTTTATTTATTTTTTTGCTATTTGTTTATTTTAATGTTTTGTGAAAATTTAGTTAACAAGTCTTTCATCATTATGACTATGACTAAATCCCCATCTGTAATTACAGGAAGACTTCATATTACTGGACAAAGAAATACCAGAACTTAGTTTTACTGCATTTATTAAAAAAATGTTTTTTTGTATGTTTATTATTTTGTAGTAGATATCGGATGAATATTTTGAGGATATGATTGGTTCAGTCCTGAAATGTGAAATTGAACTAAGCTAATGGGAGGAGCCTCAACTTAACTTAATTTTTCATGCTGTAAGGATACATTCATTACATGTATAGTACAGTATATGTAGTTTGAAGCTTTATTTTTTTTTATTTGGAAGGTAAATAAAAACAATTTATACTATAGTGTATTTATCACAAGAAAAATAAAACAATATTCATCACAAATTTAATTAGTGTTGAGCTTTTTTCTATATTTTTTTATTTATTAATTAAAAAGATAAAACATTGATGAGATTTCAAACTAAATATATATATATATGTGTGTGTGTGTGTGTGTGTGTGTAGGTAAGGGGCTGAAGTAGTTCATTTCTGCAGTTTGGGATGGCTGGTTTAGATTTGGATGCATATTGATAATGTACTGGTCAGCTCAGTCTGTATAGTACATGGTTGCAACAGTTATTGCATTGTCTTTCCATATCTTGAAAATTTTTAATACCAAAACAATGGCTTATGTTAAAGAGCATATGAGGCATGATATGACTGAGAAAATAGAGTGTGTGAAAAATAAGTGCCCGAAGTTAATGAAATGTTCATAAAGTTGTTGATTACTAGGTAAAGTTAGTAATGGACATATGATGAGAATGTCACTGCTTCACTGTACAGCCAGTATAGATCTGGATGATTACAGCGAATTAAACATTTCTATTATTATTATAGTTTTGTATTCTCATAATTCTCAATGAACTAGGCCCATATTTAAACCAATACCACATAGCTGATGGGGATTGTTAGCAGTGCTGTGTTAGAAGGTACATATCACCAATGCTATCACTATTATATGCTCAGATTTACTGAAAATTGAAATTTAGCAACCAATTTTTTCCCAAATTATTTCAGTAAAGTGAAGTTTTAATGGCACATGCCTGAGGGAATAGGGATAATGAACCACTGAGGAAAAATTTAAATATTTGGGATTTTTAACATTCAAACCACAGCCATGAATTCAGGACAGTATATGTCTGTCTTTGTCTGTATGCAGATAATTAAAATATGTTAAGTCCATAATAATATATAAGCCAATAATTTTCCATTAATTAACTTTTTGTAGATGGAGTAAATTATAGATTTTCAGGTTTTCTTCAACACAAAGAGTATAAGTATCAAGGACTAGTTCTTCCTCATTGAATGGTAGTTATTCTTCTTTGTATATTTATATAATAATGATGTAATTGTAAACACTGCTAGACTAAATGTGATAGATCTCTTGCTTAGTTTTGGTACTTTTATATTGACTTTGAATTATCATGCTCATTTTTGTATGTGCTCTCTTCATGTTACTGGGCATTAGTGTCAAAATTCAGGAGCCTCCTGTTACATTTCCAGTAAGAAATAATATTAGCCATTAACTTTTAATCACTAACCTGCTCACTGTTTGAAATTAGTTTGTAAAGCACAGAAGTGAGTAGATTGTTAAATATATATATATATATATATATATATATATATATATATTTTTTTTTTTTTCTGACAAGTTGTCTTTGCTTTTCCTGTCCAGTCACTGTGTGCCTTAATAACTACTGTATATTAATTTCTGGTTTCTTATATTCTTAATGGATAATACGAAGGTTCTTTACCTGAAAATATGCTGTTAATGAGAATAATTATATATAATTATGAGTTAAATAATATAGTCATAGCTAAGAAAGAAAGGTAATGATTCAGTTCTGTAGTTCTTTGTGCAGAAGTATGTTTTCTAATTGTGATGTCTATGATAATCAGTCTATGTTATAGTCTAGTCTGGATTGTAAAAATATTTTAATTTTTCTCGTGTATTCAGTCAAGTGTTGTAGATGATTCCTAAACTTCCTAATAAGGCCTTATTTTTTAAGAAATTGTAAATACTTGTATATACTTTTGTAAATTAGAATCCAAAAGATTCACAGAAATACTCAAATGTAAATATATTTCATGAAATTCATAAACTTTATAGTAGTGATTTACACATTTTCAAGGATTTATAGTGATAGGGCAAGTGCCACAAATCAAGATACAGTTACATATAAAAATGAATTTACAGTACAGTATATGGCTATATGGCATGCATTATAGTTTTTTATTTAACCCAAAATTTGGAAATTGACCCAACAACATGAATTACACACACACACACACACACACACACACGAAAAGAGAATTAAAACAGTGACTGGCACATTTTTTTAATGAATTTATCTTGTTAAATATATAAATAAAAGGAAGAAAGATTTTCTTTATAAACCTGATATTTTCATGTTTTATAAATTTTAGTTCGAAATTTACAATTCAACGAATAGTATGAAGTAAGGAAAAAAAATTCTTTTGCAGTAAGATGATAGTCTAGAAATGCATGTTCAGGTGATACCAAAATTGTGGATGTACTGTACTCCAGGGTCGAGATTCACTAACGGGTTATGAACTTCATAAGTGTGTAAGGAGTTTCATATCTCCTGCGGTGGTGATTCACTAAAGATTAACGTAGTTTACACCTCTATTTAAAATGGCTGACTTTTCTTCACCTCTTATGGTGACTGGAGGTCTTGTAAACTAATGCAAAATGGAAATAAGGCTGTTTTCTCTACTAGACAACCCTTACAAAAAACAGAGCTGCTAGATGTACCTCAAGCGTCGCTCTCTTTAAAATATATATACAGTATATATATACAGTATTACCCCGCCTAACGCGGTTTCACTTGGCGCGTTTTACCGTATACGCGGTGCCTCACCAGAGCTGAACTTTCACTTAACGCGGGTTTTTTCCACGTATACACGGTGAGTGTCCTGCTCGAGAGCTATTTTTAGATTTGCCCCACCCGCCACCCTGCCTGACTGCCTGTTTTAGCTCATAAAATTCATACAAATTACCCGGCCAGAATATAATTTACATTGCTGGAATTCTTATAATTTGATGATCATTTTGAATATAAACATCATAGATTTTGCATTAGATATACAAATTTTAGATAAAATGTTTACTCTGAGTAAATATGTTCTCTTTTGTGCAAAATATATGACATTTATATTCAAAATATTCCTGGTCATACAAGGAATACAGCAATGTCAATTATATTATCCTAACTTTAATCTGAGGTATTTAATACAAAATGTTAAAATTTAGTTTTTTCACCCAACCTTTCTCTTGAAGGGAGGATTGGTGGGGGGTAGGGTTGGGACTGACCGAGCGGTTGGAAGAGAGGCAAGGTGGGGTACTTTGATTGACAGATAGTGTCTGAAGAATATTTTTTTTTTTTTATTAACTGAAGATATTTGTTTTAGCTCATAAAATTCATACAAATTACCCGTCAGAATATAATTTTCATTGCTGGAATTCTTATAATTTGATGATCATTTTGAATATAAACATCATAGATTTTGCATTAGACTTACAAATTTTAGATGTAATGTTTACTCTGAGTAGATATGTTATCTTTTGTGCAAAATATATGACATTTATATTCAAAATATTCCTGGTCTTACAAGGAATCCAGCAATGTCAATTATATTATCCTAACTTTAGTTTGAGGTATTAATTATTTATTAAAATTTAGTGGTTTTCCCCCAAAAATTTCTCAGAGAGGGAAGAGCCAGCAGTGTAGTGTGAGAAGAGGGGGAGGGAGTTGAGTATATATATATATATATATATATATATATATATATATATATATATATATATATATATATATATATATATATATATATATATACAATCAACACCTCAACCCGCCAGGATTCGAACCCACGGCCCACAAGCCTATGACTGTGACCGGGGAACGCTAACCGCTGGACCACCAGGATACTAAAAGCAGTCCTAGACTTTGTTATATTTCACACAAAGCCTGTTCAACGAGCTTATGGCGCCGTGAACCTCTAATGGGGACCACCCGTATCACTTAGGTGGTCAGAGTAACGTTTTACCAAATCCGGCTTCGAAACACGAGGATCCATATATATTTCATTAGCCCAATAAAGCACGCGGACTTCTACATACAATCAACACCTCAACCCACCAGGATTCGAACCCACGGCACACAAGCCTATGACTGTGACCGGGGAACGCTAACCACTGGACCACCAGGATACTAAAAGCAGTCCTAGACTTTGTTATATTTCACACAAAGCCTGTTCAACGAGCTTATGGCGCCGTGAACCTCTAATGGGGACCACCCGTATCACTTAGGTGGTCAGAGTAACGTTGCTTTATTGGGCTAATGAAATATATATGGATCCTCGTGTTTCGAAGCCGGATTTGGTAAAACGCTACTCTGACCACCTACGTGATACCGGTAGTCCCCATTAGAGGTTCACTGTGCCTTAAGCTCGTTGAACAGGCTTTGTGTGAAATATAAAAAAGTCTAGGACTGCTTTTAGTATCCTGGTGGTCCAGCGGTTAGCGTTCCCCTGTCACAGTCATGGGCTCGGGCCGTGGGTTCGAATCCTGGCGGGTTGAGGTGTTGATTGTATGTAGAAGTCCGCTGCTTTTATTGGGCTAATGAAATATATAGTATATATATATATATATATATATATATATATATATATAGTAGTATATATATATATATATATATATATATGGTAGACAGACATAGACATATATATATATATATATATATATATATATATAGTATATATATATATAAGTTGTTGTTGGTTATATATATATATATATATATATATATATATATATATATATATATATATATATATGCTGATAACCACAAGGAAAGAAGAAAACACGAAGTTCCCAAGCGCTTTCGTGTAATTCACATCTTCAGGGGTGAGTACAGACTAGAGAGAGAAATACAAATCAAGGTGTATATATACAGAGGGTGAGACCAGGTCCACAATGGTCAGGTATTAGGTAATGACCCTACTAATCTTTAAATAGCACACAACGGTTGGTGGTCAGGTGACCCGGCCTTCTCACCTGGTCACAAATCTTCTTAATTATAAAATTGTCCAGCTTGTACATGCCGTTACTCAAATTCATGTTGAATGCTTCGGTATGTTTAATAAGACTAGATTCTATGATGTTCCTACTATCAATTGAATTACATGGTAATATTGAGGAGGCATTATCCCAGTCAATGCAATGCTTGTTATCCCTCAAATGAACAAACAGAGCATTGGATTCCTGGCCTGTCCTAACACTGTATTTGTGTTGTTTAATTCTAGTTGCAAGATCTTTACCTGTCTGGCCTAAGTAAAACATATTACATTTCTTGCAAGGAACTTTATAAATGCAGCCAATTGTGTTGTTGGGGGAGTTCTTGATTAACATTTGTTTAACAGTGCATGAGTTTTTTTAAATGCCACATTGACGTTCCAGGTTTTTAGTTGTGAAGGAATGTGTGAGAAATTTTTGTGAAATGGTAATATTAAGATATTCTTATGGTCATGGGTGGGCTTGGGATCAGTTCTATAAAAAGTTTTCTTAGTAATGTTTAGGCATTTGTCTATGAAAGATCTAGGGTATTTAAGGTTTGAGCCAATATTATATTTGTATTATTTGTATTTCTCTCTCTAGTCTGTACTCACCCCTGAAGATGTGAATTACACGAAAGCACTTGGGAACTTCGTGTTTTCTTCTTTTCTTGTGGTTATCAGCATATACCTAGATCACGCGCACCTACAGTGATTTACTTGCATATATATATATATATATATATATATATATATATATATATATATATATATATATATATATATATATATATATATATATATATATATATATATATATATATAT
>NW_024734615.1:5684536-5693835 GCF_018991925.1 Homarus americanus | reverse complement strand
TATATATATACACACACACACACACACACACACAGTAGTACCCCGATATACGTGGTCAATTGAACCCACAGGGTACCGCGGAAAGTGAAAACCGCGTAAAGTGAACAACAGAACATATGGGATTAATTCCAATAGAGACTGGCCCGACCCCCAAACTCCACTTTTTCCGACACAATACCTATGTTGTAGTAAAAATAACATCTAAATTTTATGATGGTATGCTCACACAAATAATATTTAAGAGAAATACAGTCGCCAGGTTAATGTCCATTCAAATAATGGACTCAAATTGCCCCCCCTCTTCCCAGCTCACTAGTTCCTGCCTCTCTGAGAAATGTTTGGGTGAAAACACTAGATTTTAACGTTTAGTAATAAATAATACCTCAGACTAAAGTTAGGATAATATAATTGACATTTCTGGATTCCTTGCAGGTCAGGGAATATTTTGAATGTGAAGTTCATATATTTTGCACAAAAGATAAAATATTTGCTTTGTGTAAACCAAATTATTACATTAGATCTAAAATTTGTATGTCTAATGCAAAATCCATGATGTTTATATTCAAAATGATCATCATATTGTAAGAATTCCAGCAATGTAAATTATATTCTGGTCGAGTAATTTTTATGAATTTTATGAGCTAAAACAAATATCTTCAGTTAACAAAAAAAAAATATTCTTCACGACACTATCTGTCAATCAAAATACCCCACCTCCGCCCTAGCTGGGTCGGTCCCTCCCTCCCTCCCTACCTCCCACCCACCACCTTCCCTCCCTACCAGAGAAGCTTTGGGAGAAGGAGGTTCCAGGACTCCGACTTCACGACGTGGGGTTGGGGACCCAAATCCAGGCTCCAGTCCGATTACGGTCGTAGTCCCATATAGATAATTTTTAATAAATAATTCAATGAAATACAGTACAGTAAAAGTAATGAATAATGAGGAATGGATACAGTACTGTGAAAGTAATAAATAATAAGGAATGGTTACAGTGTGACTGAGCACTTACCTTTAATGTAGTCAGCTGAATGCACATGGGGCCCCCATAATTTTCTAATTATACATGAAGACTACATTAACTGGAAACGTTTCGGTATAGAAAATGCGTGTGTCATTTGAAGAAGAAAAAAAAAAAAATTTTTTTAATAAAAAATCTGCAGCGGTCGTAAGTCCCGACGGTCGTAAGTCCACGTAGTCGTAAGTCGGGGTCTAGGTGTATTTACATTTTTAGTAATAAATAATAACTCAGACTAAAGTTAGGATAATATAATTGACATTTCTGGATTCCTTGCAGGTCAGGGAATATTTTGAATGTAAACTTCATATATTCTGCACAAACGAAAAAATATTTGCTTTGTGTAAACCAAATTATTACATTAGATCTAAAATTTGTATGTCTAATGCAAAATCCATGATGTTTATATTCAAAATGATCATCATATTGTAAGAATTCCAGCAATGTAAATTATATTCTGGCCAGGTAATTTGTATGAATTTTATGAAATAACAAAATTATATCACATCACAAGAGGAGGAGTAGATGCACCGCGGAAAGTGAAAGTCCGGTTCTGGCAAGGTACCGCGTCAATGAGAAATCGCAGAAAGTGAAACCGTGTAAAGCGGGGTAATACTGTATACCACACTTCATGGAGACTTAAATTTTATTTTAAACACCAATACAGTTTCAGCTCATCACGAGCCCTTCTCAATTGGTAATGAAAGAGACAGAGAATATTACACAATATATACACGTGGAGGCTGACTGACCCAAGCCGTCTGTCAACTGGGGATAATCTTCTGACCCAACCTTGGCCTGAACCAACCCTTCTTACCTGGGGATTAAATTACCCCATTTTCCTAACTTACACTGCAGCAAACTCTGCTATTAAATCTTGATATTCCAAACTTTCTGCTAGTTCCTTTTCGATGGAGAGCATAGCCAGTGCATTCAATCTTTCTTGAGACATACTTGTTCTTAGATAGTTTTTTTTATTAATTTCAGCTTGGAAAAACTCCACTCCCCTGATGCCACTGTGACTGGAACTGTCAATAAAATCCTATATGCTATTTCTGCATTAGGGAAGGAACCATTTAGAGACTTGAGAAACTGAAGGACTTAAAGTGCACTATTTGTTTCTTGAGGATTAAGTTCTTGGAGTACTCGAAGCTCTGAGAACAGGTCTGCACAATCAATATCGTGAGAATTTCCAACACTCAATGAATTATCCAAAGCTATACATCGCTCTTTGATGATGTAGTCTTCTTTCATATCTCAAAGTTTCTCCAAGTCATACAGGAAACCGAAGTTAGTGTCATACTCTTGCAGCTGCTTGAATCTTCTTGTCAGTGACATTATTGCCTGATCAATGATAACAAGAAAGTAATTTCTTTGCAATGGTTTCTCAGCCGAGGGAAATTTGCTCTTGGTGACTCAGATCAGGGGTACAATCAAGAATAACTGCAAAGTATTTTGCTGTCTTCACTTTTTTCTAGAATTTTGTTCTTTACCTTCAATGCCAATATTGAGATTATTTCATTCTGAATGCGAGGTCCAAGATAGTGATCATGTATTTCTTCATTTTTGATGTGTTGGTACATGTTCTTGCATTGTAGAGTCAAATTTGGCCATCATTTCAATTAATCCCAGAAAATTACCGTTGTTAGGCTCAAACAGTCTGGAATTACTTCCACGAAAAGCACAGTTGTGCTCAGCTAAATATTGTATAGCTGCTATAATACAAGTCAAAACCAATCGCCAATGTTCTTTTTCTTTGTTCATTTGTTGTAACACAGACTTATCTATTGTATTCAATAAACATAAATTTTTCTTCATTTCAATCCATTTGGTTAACCTTAACAAATGCTCTTTTGATGACTCATGAGATTTCAGTGTTTCACTAAAATGTTTCCAGTTAGCACAGCCATCTTTTGCAAATTTACCTGATGTTTTTAAACTGCACAATTTACAACAGAATCAAAAAGCTGCATTAACCTTCTTGGAGTATATAAGCCAACTTCTTTCAGATGTTTCTCCATTTGGTAATTTTTTCATGTAAAAGTTTTCTGAGAAGTGCCAATTTTTACTATTTTTAGGAAAAATATAATTTTCACTAGTAACTATCACAGGTCCATTTCCTACCAAGTAGTTCATTGTTCTACTGTCCAGAAGCTGTGGCCAGTTGGCTGGATCACATAAATCATCTTCAGTTTCACGGTTATGGTCTGGGCTGTCCATTTTTAAAGATTTCATCTGTTTTTCACCACTGTCCTCTTCCTTTCCTTTTATACAATTCACACTAGCACACTCACTTGCAGTAGTTTCTGGAAATTTTTGTAACACAAATTTGTCAAGGGAACCTTTCAATACATTATCAATTTCTTCTCGTTTCCTTTTCTTTTGCCTTTTCACTGCCCCCGAGATGTATTTTCTGTATCTGTCTCTGTTTGCTATGTTTCTTACACAAAAAAAAAATATATCCACAAAACTCAAAAGGCAGGAGTCACAGCTCACAGGACAGGACACAACCTGATCTCACTGGTTACTGACCCTGGTGGACTGGCTGTGTGGAGTGGAGTGCAATGGATTATGGAGTCAGATTATGCGATCAGAGGAACCCACCCCAACTAACCCCCATGGGACTGTCGCTATGGATGGTAAGGTCACGGTTGTGATGGTGGCGTAAGCTGTCAGGTCAGATTAACCAGTCAACAGGCAATGTGTCCGAGGTCACTGGGTCTAGTGCTGGGCCCCGCAGGGCCCCCCACATGCGCGGGGCCCTGGCGGTCGCGCGCCCCCCCCCCCCCCTTTTAAGGACGGGCCTGCTCAGCAGTGTTAGTGAATCTGGGCCCAGGTCAGTAATATACCCCAAGTGGTGTGCACAACCACAAACAGGTGTAAAAGTGAAGGGCCACCAGTGGTACTGGTGTTGCACAAGGAACCTGTGACGAATTGATCCAAAGATCTACAAATGTGCATTCACTCATGTGCCCCACCACTGTCAGTCCGTCACCTCAGCATCACCGCTGACAGGGCAACTGGTTGTTTAAAAAATATCACCAGATATTGACTTATCACTACTCAATATATCAGCACTATTATTGTCATGAAATTCACCACTAATGGTCTCTGTATCAAAATGAATATTCATATATATTGAGGAAACTGTAAATAAACACTATATTCCTCATACACTGTAGCCTCTATGACAGTCTTGCCATCTTCGGGAAGGTTGAGAAAAGTCAGAGGTGGAAGGCTGGGCACAATTTTCTTCCAAACCTGCCAGCAAAGGGTGAGGAGGTTGAACAATATCTACTAGGTCCTAGAAAATAAGGCAAGTGGAGTTTTGGTCACACGGTTCTGCAGACCCATCTATGGACCCATTCATAAACTAATCTTATGCAGAAATACCAAGCAGTTGTGTACAAGTACAGTAACTTCATCAATTGATGTGAACCAATTTTGAATGTTGCATGTGCAGTGCTTTCCTTATATCACAAACAAGAACTGCTTTTTCCCCACTACTTCTATAGTAGTATTTATGTAGTAGCCAAGAAAAAATCCGGAGAGGTGCAATGCAATTTCTCGTTCTACACACACACACATCCAGTGAGTTCCTTAACACTTCTGTTCACATCTCACAGAATGCCTACACACATAACACACTCTCTGGCCTAGGAGGTTTGGCTGAGGAAGGGACTTTACTTGGAAAGTGTTGTGCTGTCAGCCTGGAAGGTCTATAGGAGTCTTAGAATATAATATTAGTGTTATGTATACAGTATTCTGCTATAACATACTCCTTGACATGCTGATTATGGATCTGTGGTTAAAAAGTAAATTTTTTTTAAACAGGTTGGACCTCGCTAATCCGGGAAGCTTGGGACCAGACCACTTCTGGATTAGCGAAAATTCCAAACCATCGAAGCCGACATTAAAAAAAGACAGAATACCTATAATACATAATTTGCACTATTACTGGGACCAATACAACTTACATCAGCAAAAATCTAGCCCAGGCTTACTGGGGCATTTTATGACAAAGTGTTAGTGCTATGGCACAAGTTTACTGTACTATGACACTGAAATAAATAGATGAGCAGAAAAAGCAAAGAGAAAATTGTATATTATAGGCCTATTGATACCTGGAAACTAATGACAGCCCAGATTCAAACACCGTCCCGAACCATCGAAGCTGTGGACTATCGGGGGTGAAGGACAGATTTTATTTATTTATTTAATTTAGGACATTATTGTTAATTTTTTGGAGAAAATAGTGTAGTGGATACTCGCCCCTACAACTGCCACTGCCGTTAGTCGCTGATCAACCGATCCCGCGGTGAGTTTCTCTGACAAGCTTAGTGTCTGGACTGTGCGGGGGGGGGGTTCCGGCCACCAGCGATGCTTACTTCCGGGGGACGTGAATATAAGCTCACAGCCTCGCTGTGAAATGAATTCTACTGAGCGCTCTCAAGCAAACAAGACTTCCTCTCAACAAGCTCCTCACCACACAGCAACTCCCTAGCACTGCATTGGATATAATATATATACAGGTATAGAAAATGCCACAGCTGAGTTTCCCTTCTCACCTCCATCCTAGTGCGATCCAACATTACGTAAGCCCCACAATAGCAATAAGTTTTACCACCACAAAAGGTGCTTAAATTTTATTGCTATACTGTACAGTATTGTGTTTCTATTTCAAGAACTAGTAGAGCAAATTTCTCTCCAGACTTGAACTGACCTTCTGTGGTTTAGAAATTCCCATGGTTTGGCACCGATGAGGTCCCATAAGTGTCTGATTAGAGGGGTTCAGCCTGTACTGTACAGAACTTTTCATGTAGTCCTCAATGGTAATGCCATCTATTACCGGGTAAAAGTCAGAATCTGGATATCTGTAAAAAAAAAAATTCTGGATCTCTCCTTGTGACCAGCAGAACATAACATATGTGAATTCATTTTCAGTTGTCCCAGTACAGCAAAAATGTACTTGGTCCATGTCTGATACGTAGGAATTGATGAACCAATATGAACACGCAACGATTGCTTTGCAAAATTTTATTTAATAACAATAGTAACAGTAGGTAAGATAATGCAAGCCAGTAAAATATAAAGTTGAAGTGCATTACAACAGGGCATACTTGGTATAAACTAAAGACTACCATTACCATAAACACAGTAGAGTAATGACAAATTGTGGTCAAGGCAAAAAAGTGCATTACAAGTTGGGATTTCACAGAATATAAACACTCCTGACTACAAAGCTACTTAAAAGAATGAGAGTTTTACAGACTAAAGTTACTGGTAAACTAACTGCACAACACCATAACCACAACACTAATTTAATCTTCTATCTCAGCAAGAAATTCACATAGAGTAGTACAGGTATACCACCGATTTTCGGGCACCTTTGGTTCCTGAGCCTTGCCGGACCATCTGTTTTGCCGGATTAACAGAGGTCATATATAATAATTAAGCAATACACCTTTGACCCACTAGGTATACACCTCCCAGTATCTTTAAAGCACCATGGCTGCTAGAAACTCATCATTCTACCATGTTCAGTACTCTTACTGTCTTTCAATGCTTTTCTAATGCACATTTGCTTCTTGGAATCACTTTCTGCATAGAATCTCATTACTTTTTCTCTTTGCTTCTTTATATCATACACAGTTGACGAACCAATACCATCATACTGATCACACACCTGTCGCACCGAAACACCACAGTCAAGTTTTCTCAAGAGTTCCACTTTATCTTGTACAGTATCGATATGGACTGGTGTTTACGTTTTACACCACCACTGACACTTGTACTTGCCTTTGAAGCCATAGCTGGGGTTAAATATGCCCAAAATAAGCTGAGAATTATACAAAATCAAGGAGCTACCACCAGCAACTGCAGAGTAAACCAAGTGAGCGGGGTTAACACGTAATGCCATCTGTGGGCAGCCCAGTAAACTGATCTGGAGGTTGCGGGAATTTTGTTCGGATTAAAAGAGGTGCCGGACCATCCGTTGCCGGAAAATTGGTGGTGTACCTGTAGTTAACAAGGTTAACAATAATAACTTCACCTTATTTACCTCATGCCCCCAACTAAAGGTGGCTATGCTGAGAAAAGGAAGCCAGTGGCCTGTGTAGGATCCCACCACTGTTCTTGATAGTCTTGTCTAGGACTTCTAGCAAGACATACCCTACCAAGGATTAATCATGGAAATCCATCTTATGGCTGATATTGTGACAAGGAGATTCGTGAATTGTGTTCAGCAAGTCTATGAGTTTTAACTGGCAATAATAACTAATTAGTATTGGTAGTACTGTATATAAATTATCTGGCAGAATTGGGAACTGGAAACAAACTGGATTTGGAAATTTCCTAAATTTTGGAAAAATGGGTCTACAATATAAATAAAATAATCTTACCAACTGATCTGGTTAGTAAAATACAGTACTACCCTAAAGGCTTACCTGGTAGTTAAAACTAAATTGTGAAACTAAGTCCTACCCTTGACACTATTTTAAGACCAGTGCCACAAATAACTGCTGGCTAAACTTCCAATTTACCGGTAAATAAATTTAAATAAATCTAATAACCAAAATTATATGAAGACTGGAAGTTACTTTGGTATATAAAGAAAACAGGAGCTGTGTGGCACAATCATATGCAGTAACTTCTCATTTAACTCGATTTCACTTTACCTACATGCTTTCTCCATACAGCAATACAATTTGTCATTTTACGAACACTTTTCGCTTCACACGATACTTTTTTGTTTAAGAAGAATGAAAACTAGTCCTCGAAAAGCAAGCCGAGACATGCCACAAGGTATTCCTGTGTGGATAGCATCCCTCTCCCTCAGACAGTGTATTTGCCGTCATGTTTATGTATCTAACTGTTCTCTCGTGTTTATCCCGATAAACCTGAGTCATCCCTTAATACTCATGAGTAAAAACTTAAAACTAGAGAGAGAAGTACTGTACCTAGACACCCCAAAAAGAGAGAAAATCTCTTTTGTTGGAGGTGAATTTAATGTTATTGAAAGATATAACAAGGGTGAACATCTGATGGACAACTGCATTAATTCTCGGCCTTAATGAAGTAACATGCATAACAATCCATGCTAACACAGACAAAATAAAAACCAGTTTTATGATTGTTTTTCCATTAAGTGCAATGAAAGCTTAGTTGTGCTCAGTTTTTATCATAGAATCAGTAGGAAGATTCTTAAGAATGGGAATTGAACCCCAAACATAACTAAACATTCTGTTTATAAGTGATAAAGAACAAAGATTCAAGTCTGTTTTACTTTAATAATGTTTTTTTTTTTTACAGAAAATTCAATGCAATGTAGTACACTTTTATAATACATAGCACTTAAATGTTACATATTACTGTTCCTCTCTATCTTCACCTTCATCTTCACACATGCCTATCATATTACAGTAGCCTCAGGTTATTTCACGACTACAGGTATCCCTCATTTAATGATGGAGTTGTGTTCTTGAAAAACCTAATGTTCAGTGATATTAAAGCTAAACGAGGGATAACAGAAACATGGAGGGTGAGCAAAGGGTTCAAACGGTAAACACCGAGTACAGTAATCCCTCCGTTAAATGAGTTTATTATAAACAGTTTCGAAGTTAAACGATTAATTAATACAAAAAATTCTGTATATAAACAATATAGTTCAGATTTAAGTGATTTAGTAAGCACAAGATGAGCCTAATTTCAACATATTTTAAATTGCATATGTAAAAAAATAACAAAGTGCTATGATAAACAATAAAACTTATACATAGCACATCATAAAATACAATAGCATATATTTTATGTAATAAAATAGCTCCTTCCACACTCAGACCATCCTCTGGGTGACATGACACAGTTCAGTCACGCAGTCACCCAGTGACTCAGAGACAAGTGGATGCTGCTGCGCTGTGTGTATACCAAGACGTTACATTGGAGGGAAGGAGCACGGCTGGCTGCTGGGCTCGTGAAGCAGTTACAACCCACTGCCTCCACGCACATGATCACTTCCCACACATACACCTATGCTCTTCATTTTTCTTATTTTATAGTTTTATATTATATTTTCATTATTCCTATGCCACATTGTAATGGTATTTTAATGACTCTTATAGTTTCAAAACAATACCAACATGCATAGTCATTTCTCACGGGCCACCTCATCCCCAGTTTTCCCCCCTTCCCAGTGATTCATGCTATCGCTAAACCAAATTTTGACCTGAAGGGTGTAAAAAAAATTTAGTGCTAAAAGCAATACGTAACCGAACGAAGCACAACA
>NW_024734615.1:5581340-5684436 GCF_018991925.1 Homarus americanus | reverse complement strand
CTAGATGTATTGTTACCCCAAAAAGAGAGAAAATCTCTCTTTTTGTTGGAGTGTGAATTTAATGTTATTGAAAGATATAACAGTGGTGAATATCTTACGGACAATCGCATTAATTCTCGGCCTTAATGAAGCAACATGCACAATAATCCATGCTATCATTGGTGAGACAAAATAAAAACCAGTTTTTATGATTGTTTTTCCATTAAGTGCAATGAAAGCTTAGTTGTGCTCAGTTTTTTACTTTCATAGAATCAGTAGGAAGATTCTCTAAGAATGGAATTGAACCCCAAATACAACTAAATATTCTGTTTATAAGTGATAAAGAACAAAGATTCAAGTCTGTTTACTTTAATAATGTTTTTTTTACAGAAAATTCAATGCAATGTAGTATAATTTTGGCAATACATAGCACTTAAATGTTACATACATTGTTCCTCTCTCCATTCACCTTCATCTTCACACATGCCTATCATATTGTTAGTAGCCTCTCAGGTTATTTCACTATCACAGGTATCCCTCATTTAATGATGGAGTTGTGTTCTGAAAAAACCTAATGTTCAGTGATATTAAAGCTAAACGAGGGATAAACAGAAACATGGAGGGTGAGCAAAGGGTTCAAACGTAAACACCGAGTACAGTAAATCCTCCGCTAAAATGAGAGCTTATTATAAAACAGTTTCAAGTTAAACGACACTAATACAAAAAATTCTGTATATAAACAATATAGTTCAGATTTAAGTGATTTAGTAAAGCACAAGATGAGCCTACTAAACATATTTTAAATTGCATATGTAAAATAACAAAGTGCTAGCGATAAACACAAAACTTATACATAGCACATCATAAAAAATATAATAGCATATATTTTATGTAATAAAATAGCTCCTTCCACACTCAGACCACTTCTGGGTGACATGACATGTTCAGTCACGCAGGTCACCCAGTGACTCAGAGACAAGTGGATGCTGCTGGGCGCTGTGTGTATACTCAAGACGTTACATTGGAGGAAGGGAGCACGGTTGGCTGCTGGGCTCGGTGGAAGCAGTTACAACCCACTGCCCACGCGACATGATCACTTCCCCACACATACACCTATGCTCTTCTATTTTTCTTATTTTATAGTTTTATATTATATTTATTATTCTATGCCACATTGTAATGGTATTTTAATGACTTTATAGTTTCCAATACCAACATGCATAGTCATTTCACGGGCCACCTCTTTATCTCAGTTTTCTTCCTAGTGATCTTATGCTATCGCTAAACCAAATTTTGACCTGAAGGGTGTAAAAAAAATTTAGTGCTAAAGTTTAATAACATTAAGCACAACAAGGGATATCTGTATTATTTTATTTCACGGCTTTCCTATAGGCGAACCCACAGTCGTCTGGACTAACTGGGGGAAGGGCATCCAGATTAGCTGAAAGTCCAGACTTTAAAAATTCAGTACAAATGTAAAGAAAAGACCCCATTTGACACACCAGTTCCCAGATGACCCTAGAGTGAAATAAATTTTATGATTTCCTTTTTAAGGGGAATAGCCCATCCAGGCACAGGTCATCGAATCCACAACGGGGCCTGGGGAATGAAAAATAAGAATAAAAAATAAAAAATTTAGGAGAAAAAGAGTTTGTTAATCTACACCAGTGTTCCTGCAAAGGTTTATTAGAAATTTTTAAAATAGTGGTGATTATTTGACAGTCAAACTAAAAGAAAATGTGTGTAATAAATTGATACAACTTGAGAGAGAGAGAGAGAGAGAGAGAGAGAGAGAGAGAGAGAGAGAGAGAGAGAGAGAGAGAGAGAGAGAGAGAGAGAGAGAGAGAGAGAGAGAGAGAGAGAGAGAGAGAGAGAGAGAGAGAGAGAGAGAGGAGAGAGAGAGAGAGAGAGAGAGAGAGAGAGAGAGAGAGAGAGAGAGAGAGAGGGAGAGAGGGAGAGAGAGAGGAGAGAGAGAGAGAGAGAGAGAGAGAGAGAGAGAGAGAGAGAGAGGAGAGAGAGAGAGAGAGAGAGAGAGAGAGAGAGAGAGAGAGAGAGAGAGAGAGAGAGAGAGAGAGAGAGAGAGAGAGAGAGAGGAGAGAGAGAGAGAGAGAGAGAGAGAGAGAGAGAGAGAGAGAGAGAGGGAGAGAGAGAGAGAGAGAGAGAGAGAGAGAGAGAGAGAGAGAGAGAGAGAGAGAGAGAGAGAGAGAGAGAGAGAGAGAGAGAGAGAGAGAGAGAGAGAGAGAGAGAGAGAGAGAGAGAGAGAGAGAGAGAGAGAGAGAGAGAGAGAGAGAGAGAGAGAGAGAGAGAGAGAGAGAGAGAGAGAGAGAGAGAGAGAGAGAGAGAGAGAGAGAGAGAGAGAGAGAGAGAGAGAGAGAGAGAGAGAGAGAGAGAGAGAGAGAGAGAGAGAGAGAGAGAGAGAGAGAGAGAGAGAGAGAGAGAGAGAGAGAGAGAGAGAGAGAGAGAGAGAGAGAGAGAGAGAGAGAGAGAGAGAGAGAGAGAGAGAGAGAGAGAGAGAGAGAGAGAGAGAGAGAGAGAGAGAGAGAGAGAGAGAGAGAGAGAGAGAGAGAGAGAGAGAGAGAGAGAGAGAGAGAGAGAGAGAGAGAGAGAGAGAGAGAGAGAGAGAGAGAGAGAGAGAGAGAGAGAGAGAGAGAGAGAGAGAGAGAGAGAGAGAGAGAGAGAGAGAGAGAGAGAGAGAGAGAGAGAGAGAGAGAGAGAGAGAGAGAGAGAGAGAGAGAGAGAGAGAGAGAGAGAGAGAGAGAGAGAGAGAGAGAGAGAGAGAGAGAGAGAGAGAGAGAGAGAGAGAGAGAGAGAGAGAGAGAGAGAGAGAGAGAGAGAGAGAGAGAGAGAGAGAGAGAGAGAGAGAGAGAGAGAGAGAGAGAGAGAGAGAGAGAGAGAGAGAGAGAGAGAGGGGAGAGAGAGAGAGAGAGAGAGAGAGAGAGAGAGAGAGAGAGAGAGAGAGAGAGAGAGAGAGAGAGAGAGAGAGAGAGAGAGAGAGAGAGAGAGAGAGAGAGAGAGAGAGAGAGAGAGAGAGAGAGAGAGAGAGAGAGAGAGAGAGAGAGAGAGAGAGAGAGAGAGAGAGAGAGAGAGAGAGAGAGAGAGAGAGAGAGAGAGAGAGAGAGAGAGAGAGAGAGAGAGAGAGAGAGGAACTGTGTTTGTCCTGAGTCTGTTGTGTACAGGACGTGTGTATTTTCCTTGTGACAGGGCCCAGAGAGATAGAGCCACCTGAAAGCGTAAATGTAAAATTATGTAACTGGTAACAGGCAGACTTGAGTAAAACTGCAAATAAGTGAACAGTATATATGAGGTTTTTTTTTCTTGAAAGTGGATCCAAAGTTTGGCGCCTCCACTGTACAGTGGTCCTCGTTAACGAGCAATCCTCGATTATCTAGTTTCTATTTAGCTGACCTCAACATATTTGGCTATAATATGGCGGTCAACCAGCTGTAGTATTAGTCCGCCAATACAGTAATCGGTTCTAGGGCTTAAATTCCTTACTGTTTTAGTAAATATCAAGAAGTTTATACTATTTAATAATTTTAAAAGTTTAATATTACATTTTTTAGTCATTTTAACAATTATTGAACATAATTGAAGGTAAGGAAACTAGTTTCATGCGCGCCATCCAGCCTGTCAACACACCAAACAGGCGTTAGTCTCTCTGTCTTTTCAGTGGAGGTAACATCTTGCTTGAGACACTCTACAACTAAACGCTTTTTTTCTGTTTCCAAGCAAATTATTGGTAATTTTGAAATTTATTTTACATATTGACAATATATGGCACAGTGCAGTGTTATTTTAAAGAAAATATTTTTTATTTACAGCAAGTTTAAACTTAGAATATCACATGTTGAGATTGTTTGAATCCAGCATGGGGCCTAAGAGATCAAGAAAAGCAATTTCAATCCAAACTAAGCAGGAAATTATAAAAAACATGAAGAAGGCATTAGAACAAATGCGCTATAAAAGAATATGGCATGTTGACATCAACTGTGTCGACAATTCTTACACAGAAAGAAAAATTTAGAGAAGTGAAAGTGAGAGACAAATCTACCAGTGTTTAAAGGTAGATCCCTAATTGCAGAAACAGAGAGGTTATTTCTCATCTGGATTAGGAAAACAGATGAAAGGTGATTCAGTTTCTACTGAATTCATTTAGAACGAGCCAGGAGATTTACGAACATTTAAAGACAGATCAACCTGGTTCTTCAGGCACAGAATTTGAAGATTTTAGGGCCAGCAAAGGCTGGTTCGAAAAATTTAAGAAAAGAAGTGACATATTTAGTGTGAGGAATGGTGAGGCTGCTAGTGCTGATAAGGAAGGGGCAGCAAAGTTTTTAGTGGAGCTTAAAGAACTGATGGATGAAGAAAATTATCTTCCACAGCAAGTGTTCAATGTGGACAAACTGGGCTGTTTTGGAAAAAGATGCCCAAAAGAACATGAAAAAACTACCTACCACATGAAAAACTACACAACACATGAAAAACTACATAACACATGAAAACCATATAACACATGAAAAACTACATAACACATGAAAAACTATGTAACACATGAAAAACTACCTATCACATGAAAAACTACATAACACATGAAAAACTACATAACACATGAAAAACTATGTAACACGTGAAAAACTACTGTTTACCTTTGGTACATTACTTTAAGGGAAAGCAGTCTGCACATCTCTCAAGATGGCTGTGCCGGCTGACTCTCAGCAGGTCTCAGAAAGACGGATCTTTTAGAAATAAAGAAATTATAATATAAAACTATAAAACAATAAAATGAAGAGCAAGGGTGTGTATGTGTGAGAAGTGAACGTGTGTGGAGGCAGTTATAGCTAAGGCCTTGGCTATAAATACATTGTCAACTTGCCAGCCCAGCTGCCTCGTATCTTGTTACTTGTACCGAAACTATAAAAGTTGTAGAAAAGTTATTATAATACAGGTATTCTAATGTGGCTTAGAAATATGGAAAATTTCATATAAAACTATAAAATAAGAAAAAATTAAGTGCATGTGGGAGGCAGTGGGTTACTGGGTTATAGCTTCAGGGCTGAGTTCCTCCTGATGTGACATCACGGTATACACACAGCCAGTGCAGCGGCAGCCACACATCTATAAGTCAGCTGGGTGACTGCCTGAACTGTGTCGCATCACGCAGAGGATGGTTTGAGTGTGGAAGGAGATATTTTTGTACATAAAATATGTGCTATTGTATTTTGATATTGAAAAATAAAACATTTACCCCCCAAATCCCACACTCAATCTCAGATGAGCTATTGCGCTGCAGTATATTCTCACCACCCACTCTCTCTACCTCTCCCACAATCAGTACACTTACAACCTAACACATAAAAAAATAAATAAATAAATAAGTTACTGTTTAACTTTGGTACATTTCTATGGGAGGGCATAACACGCGGGCTGCATGCCTGGGAGGTCTGAGTTCGGAAGAATTTATTCTTTGTACATAAAATAATATATATACTGTACCAGTATATGTGTGAGGAATAAATAAAAATAAAAATACATAATAATTAAAAAAAATTAAATAAATACTGCGTTGCCATTTGACAGGAGACAGCGGAGCAGTTCGTGAGGAAATATCTGCTGGTTGCTTACTCCTTTCCTCCCTCAGTGTTTTCTCCCATACACACACTAATAAATGTTTACCCGGTAGTTCTTTTTATGTTTTGACCTTATGCACATTCTGTATGAAGATTGTGTGTGCATGTAACAAAAAAAAAATTAAGGAAATTACATACAGTATATCTACCCCAATATACAAACTAAAAAAAATAACAAAAACCTCACTGCCCACCATCTGCTCTCTCTGTCTCTCACACTCTGCACACATGAAAAAAATTAAGAAAATACTGTATAACACTGGTAAATTACCCTATGGGAGGATAGTTCTCCACCACCACAAGGGGGTGAGCAAGGGTGGGCCTGGTAAGGACCTTACTTGACATCTCTCTCCCAAGATGGCCATATCATCTGACTCCTGGCAGGCGATTTGAATTTTTGCCTGGACCCTAATTCGTATAAGCGGGGAAGCTTTTGTGTCTCGAAAGAGTGATGTTAATTAATTTATGAAATTCGTATAGTCGAATTTTTGTATCTAGAACGTTCATATCATGAGGGATACCTGTAATTGTCCCTCGTGAGTAGTAGTGACCAAAGCAGATGTGAATAAGTCCTGTTTGATCCTGTTTACTATTGGACTATCTCATGAACATTCTCTGTCCCTTATCTTTACTAAAACAGCCCGAGGCTTCTGTAAGTGTATCTCAATGGGAAATTAGTGTTCTCTTAACAAGATTTCACTTACCATGGTCTATCTCTTATTGATAGACATAGAAGGAGAAATGAATGAGGCAGACTCAATAATCAAGCTGAATTTGGGAAGCAAGAACAATGGGGAACTAGTCTATAATGGATCGTAATATATGACCCTACAAAATTTTTGAAGTTGAACTGAGACCACAACTTGTAAATAAAGCTGGAATATGCTGATTACTAAGCACAACCGGGATATTCTTGATACAAGGCTGAAAACCAAATTTAATTTTGATTCACTATATATTTTTCAAGTATTTAAAAGGAGTCCAATTACATAGGATGGACAGATGGACAGCTTTAACTGTGCTGTCTATCATGATAGATGTCTCCTAAACTGTCCATTTCTACATTATTTTTCCCTATATCCCCAGTGATAGGACTGGTAAAGTCCTTCCAGTTTGTCCATGCATACCCCCAAAACTTTGGATTGGCAGCAGGGTCCCAAGGTTTGTTACGTGGAGGAACAGCAGTTGCATTATACTGGTTCAATCTATCCTTCATGATAGCCATAACACTTTGGTGAGTAGCAGCAAGGTCAGTGTACTCACAAGGGTCACTGGGAATGTGGAAGAGGCAAGGTGAGTCTGAGGAATTACAAGATGCTGTTGCATTTTTTGGAACGGGACTGCAGTGTACCTGTAACAGTGATAAGAAATTGCTGTTATTTTACTTAAACAAACCTAATGTCTCAGGATATATGAGTAAACAAAAATTACAGAAAACAACATTCCACTTAAAATTCATGAGTACAGTCACAATCCAAAGTTTCGACACCCCCTGGCTGGGTGTTCACCGAGGCCAGGGTTGAGGTAAGGCTGGGTGATTGGACGCAGACATTCCACCACCACAACACTCCGAGACTCACAGCACATGAGCATGGAAAGAAATTCTTACGAATTTTGACATGACATGCACCTGCATAACATAATTTCAGTCATAACATTGTTGGCAGACATAACAATAGCAAGTTGGGAGTGAGGTATGAGAAACTTGGGCTGTTCTCGACCCAGTTATGAAATATGAATATTGATAAACATCACGAGTTGATGGACTAAAAGTATTGTGTTGGAAATTAGCTCCAAGTTACCAAACATCATAATTACAACATCATAGATATTTATCATTCAGGTGAAAAATAAAAAATAATCATATGCGTAACTAATTGTGATATTGGTGACCTCTGTGCCATAACTCTCATAATCCGAGACTGTAATGGGCCCCTGTCTCATCAACAGAACATATTATATAAATGGGTCAATACATCTGATATTATATTCAGATTCACCACCCTGTAACTTTCCACTGGCTATGAGGTGACATGTTCAATGCACGTGATAAGGTGTGCCCACGGGAAGCTACGTCATACTATGCTGAGTAAAGGCATAAGTAGCCGGCTCTCTGGTCACCTGAAGCGAGCAGTAGTTTGATATCCTTGACTAGAGGAAGACATTATTTGAGAGCCGCAGTGGATGGCTCCGTCTTCCCTCGAGGGGGAACGACGTACCCATACCGTTCTCCCTCGATGGGTCACTACTCATGAGTCGCTCACAGCAACTTACATCGTAAGGACGTGATCTCACGTTTATATTACATAAACGCCGCCCCTTTCTCATTCACTCATATACAGTGGAACTTACGGTCGATCTACACTCAGGAATTATAGATACAATCCTTTTATAATAAAACAAGGAACTACAGTTTGGGTTTCGTTACTTAAACCCAAATAATAAATATGTGTGAACGGCCTGGTTAACTGGACAATCCAGCCGATTCAAAACATTATGAAGTGAAATTTAAAAACTAAAAGCAGCAGTAGATAGGAAACAAGGCAAGTGACCAAGAAATAGTCACTAATGATGACACACGGCCAGGCATCTACGCTGAGGGACGAGGTCTTCGGCAATGTCGCTGCTCCGGACCAGACAAAAATTGTTTGGGTAATACCATGATTAATGAGAATTGCAACATTCCAAGCCAAAATACTCCAATGTAGTTACTGATACACCATTAAATATTGTAAACATGACTATATACAGTAATTTTGTTGGAACTTATTTTTTTGTATTGTTTTTATTTATTCCTCACATTTACTGGTACTGTATATATTATTTTAAGAAAATTATGGCTACAGGAGGAAAATCCACACACAAGTTTCCTAAATACTCTCTGCTAAAATTGGGATGTGTCTTATGTGCCATAAAATACGGTAATTATTTCACCAAACTTTTAGATAAAGTATTCAGGATTATTTTGGTAAAAAATGGTGTGTCTAACTAAATTAGAACTGATTTTATTGACTCCGGTATCATCAATATTTCTTGCTTTTTTTGTATAAATGAATGGAATCCCCATCATATCATGTCAAAATATTTTGTTTAAGGATATCAAATTGGAAATGTCTCATAGAGAATTTATTCAGGATCATTTTGGTATCAAATTCATCTCTCTAACACTATTAGAAGTTTATAACAAATGCTGTGAGTTAGGGAGGGAGGGAGGGAGGGGGGGGGATGGGAAGGGTCCATTGAAATGTGATCCCCCCCCCCTGCAAAGGGTCGCCTGTCACTGATTGTTTGTCAGCAAATACTGCCTCATTCATGATACAATATTGTGTATGTGTTTTTATTAATTAGTAAAGCTATGATACTGCAATAATCTGTGCTTATTAATACCTGTACCCTTCATACACAATACAGTACTATATAATATACAAGTGATCGTGGGCCCTTCGTGCCTGGTGAAAGTTTGAACGCTTGTGCTTGGCTAGCGCGCAACCACCGTCCGGCTGACAGCGAATGAGGGTGTGCCAAGTCCGTAAACTTGCATCGTTTTCCAGCGTAAATAAAATGGTTAATTAATGGCTTCCTAAAAAACCATCGACATAGGACCAGGTTTGTTCCACTCTATGAATTTTTTGCGATTTTTCCACCAAGTTTGATGAAAAACGATTGTGCCGTTTCGGCTGCCCAGAACAGACAGACACACACACACACGGCTATTCCTATAGTATATTAGATACCTCATAGGAAAAAAATAATGTCATTCAAGACATCTTCAGGTCATAAGTCATAAATAACAAGTCCCAATAATCTCCCACCCAACCTCCATCACAAGTGTTAAGATGTGATTACAGTTATGTATTACAGTCAGCTGAGTGAAGTGTCTGCCTACTCTAGGCTAAAGATGATAGGATCTGCTGGTGAGTACAATATACACAGCATAGTAGTACAGAAGTATACATTATTTTGTTTACAGTATAGAATGAACAATATTGTATGTGTACAGTGGTGTTTGAGTAAATAACTACAGCTCCTATGAGCTGCATCATTTACTCTTGGAAAATACCACATTGTCTTTGCTGAAACACAGCTCTATTCACACCATATCATATAGACATTATAGAGCTTTTGTTTTTTAAAATATATTATTTTATTTAATAAAACTTTTAGATAAAGTATTCAGGATTATTTTGATAAAAAATGGTGCGTCTAACGAAATTAGAACTGATTTTATTGACTTCGGTATCAAGATTTTTTGTATTTTTTTGTATACAGTATATAAAAGAAAGGAATTCCCATCATTACATCATATCAATATATTTTGCTGAAGGATATCTTATTGGACACGTCTCATAGAGAATTTATTAAGGATCATTATGGTATCAAATTTGTTTCCTTATCACAATTAGCTACACTTGAGTGAGAAGGGAGGTTGGGGAGAAAACTGACTGCACGACCCTTCCCACCCCACCCTCTAAAAAAGGTTTGACTTACCCACTCTCACCCCACATCAACCACAATGTGCTACACCACCCACACATCACACACACCCTCCAACAACCATCCACACACACCCTCCAACAACCATCCACATACCCCTACATCACCCACACACACCACCCTCACAACACACACTCTCCAACAACCACCCCCACACACCCTCTGACAACCATCCACAACCCCCCTAACCCCCACGCACACTGCAACTCCCCCCACATACCCCCAACCCAACATGGGAATTAAGACAGTAAGCTGTGTGTGAGTGTGGTAGCAAGTTAAATATCAGTTGTTGAGGAGTGCTTGGCAACACTGGTGCATTTCTTTTTTTTTAACGCGGCCTCCAGCCTCCCCCAATAGCCAAACCTTGTCCACCATTTTATTACCTTAAAATTAAATATCCTAATACACGAGTAGCTACCCTAGCTGTGTTGAGTTAGTTGAGCCGCAGATCTATGAGGCATTCAGTGACTGTTGCCTCATAGCCAATATCTGCAACTGTTGTCGACTTTAGGGCCGATGCTCTCGTTCCCCTGAGGCAGAGCAAAGCAGACCTAAGGAGAGAGAAGGACAGTCGACATCTCATCCAGGTTGTAACATAACTTCTGGGCTGCTGCTTCTGTTCGGATTGCACCTACGCGAGTCTGGCATAGAAGCATCTTGCACTTAGTCCCATCCCACCAGAGGTTGTGAACACCAGAGGAGTGAAGCTGCCTTGATCAACGTTTTGAATTCTCTCCCTGTATGCCCTTATCTTGTCGTTCTCGTTCATCCTGTGTGCAGCATCGGAAGCGAGGTTACGGTGACATGAAGCCATAGGATAAAAAAAAATCCTGATGTCGAAGAAGGCTCGCTGTCCCCGCGTCCAGAATCCTCGAGCACTGACGTCAACACTGGCTTTGTTGGATGTGTTTAAAGTCCTATGTTGGAAATTCTCACCGTCCAATGGAAGGAGGGTCGGTTCTACCCTGACATCATGACAGATTTCCTTCAACACATTTGCTGTGAGATCCCTTACTTCGTCACGCCTCATGCATATGAAGCCCCCTTTCATGCACACCATGGCGTGATCGACTTCATAGGAAGAGCTACACACGCAATGGGAGGGCAAACCTTCTATTGGTCTACCATACCTTAGAGCAATGGCATTTGTAAATTCTTGTTTATTGAGACTAAAATCATTTGCCCTTATCAGTACTGTAGTTAACCAGTTCGAGGCGCCCACCTCCTGCGCTATAGCTACTTTTTTTTTAAATTCTCTGGTACTTGCAGCATCAGTTGCTGCAACTTATCACTTTAGCCGTGCTGTCGTTCTGTCGTAATGGACAGTCGAAGCTTGTTTACTTTGCTGGTATCCACCTCACCTGTTGCGTTCTGAGCTATTATGTGGTCAGTGAGGGCTGCCGTGAGTTTAACTGAGTTTTGATGTTCGGTGGCAGCAATCTCCTCTGGATTGGTCAATCCCATTCCTCCCAGTCTTAATAATAATAATAATAATAATAATAATAATAATAATAATAATAATAATAATAATAATAAACGGTTTATTAATAGAGTTGCACTACCACTCCTTGGTGGTAGTGCAAGGAGTGATCTTTCTGCTGGGGCTATGTGAAGATGTTTCACTTATTTGGGAATGAAATTGACGCTGATAGCTTCTTTCAGAGGGTGGAGGAAGGGTCTGATATCAGGGATAATGCGCATCAGGTAGTTCCAGCGATGCTTGACTCCATGGGTGAATGCCGCAAAAGCCGCATGTGGCTCTGTATTAGTAATATCAGACAGAGCTTGGATTTCCCTAACCCACTCATTCACCTTTCCCGTTATGTACTCGGTCTTGAATTCCATCTTGCTGATTACTGCGCCTAGGTGTCTTTGGCCACCCTCTGTTATTTTGACCTCACTTCCACCGAACACCTCCAGTGCCTGTTCATGATGTTCTGGCTTCACAATGAGGAAGGACTTGCTGGCATTTAGGTGGTACCCTATTTGTGGACCATTTGATGTTTTCAGGTCCCACCACTTTTTGATGTCCTCCACTTTTCCTGCTCCTGAAAGGTCGTCAGCATACGCCACTTGCTTGACTTCGGTTGTTTTAAATTATATTATGTGTTGGAGCACGGATAGACCTATTGCGTACATTGACATTGCAACAGGGTCCCCCTGTGTTATTCCCTTAGTTGACTGTATAATGGTATCACCTCTTAGAGGTCTGATGGATTCCTATTGGTGTTTTTAACATACATTGCAAAGCTTGGACACTTGATCTTGATGTTGTGCAGTGCGGCCTTGCGGTTAAGTATGTTGAATGCGTTGGAAGCGTCAACCAGGAGAACTGCCTCGCAATCACGCTGCTCAAATATCGTTCTCATGGCATGAATGGTGGCCTCCCCGCCACCTGGTGGCCAGCACAAGCTTGCAGGATCCTTGCCGCTGCTCTGACATCATCCTTTACCACCTCCATTATGCATTTTCCGATGATCCGCCTCAGCACTTCCCCCACCCCAATAGGCCTACATCCTGGATTCTTATCCAGGGGAAATGAGGCGGCAAGCCGTTAGAGCATGGAGGTGTTGGCAGCACGAGGTTGCTAGCTTTCTTGCAAGGGCGGCAATGGCAGTGCAGAGATCACTTGTTACGGGGCCAAACGTGTTAGTGCTGAGGATGACTCTCCAACCGTTTGCATGCAGACCTGAAGGGCCAGCCTGTCCCTGAGTTTTCAGTGCCTTTTTCCACACCATCCCTCCTGTTATTTTCTCGAACAGGACAGCATTTGGTGGGATATGATCACCCTGGAACCTGATGCCTTCCTCTTCACTTGCAGGGGGATGTTTTTCCTTCAGTTGTTTTAATGTCTCTGTTTATTGGCAGAACACCACCGGAGGATTCCTCTGCGAGAGATCTTACCGCCAAAGACACTTTTCCCACATACATTTTGTTTCCAAACTTTCTTGCAACGTCATCAGTGTTTTGCTTTCCGTCTCCTATAATTTTAGTCTCTCCTGCAGTGTTCTTGCTTCACATAGATCATCAAGGGCCCCATTCTGCCACATTGTCAATCTTTTCTTCATTGCAATCATATTTTCTTTGTGCTTAGTCTTTGTGTGTGTGTCCTCTGACAGAATAGATGTGGTATTATTGTCAGTATTTGAAGAGCTAAAGGGGCAAGGAAGCAGTCCTGAGTGTACTCGGTTATGAAGCAAGTCATCTCCCGAATCATTTCTTTGGTGGCTGCACACTTGGGTGGTTGAAACAGGTTAGCTGGCGACCACCTGGCAATTTCTGAGTAAGTTTCTTTAACCCATATATCCGTATTTTTCATCAACATGCCATTCCACTGTGGTGGCTGTCTGCCATTCACCTCGTGGACATCTGCTACGACTGGAGCAGCGCTTATTGGTGCTACATTTTCAGGTTGAGTAGACTCACTGCTATCACTTAGGATATCATCGTGTGGTTGGGTCCACTGTGACCTCCTGTGTCGGCTCCCTACCATGTGGGTTCCGACAATTATTTCCCTTTCTGCAAACCACACATGGTCGGTTGTTTCTCGCACAATTACAGCTAGTGCAATTTTGGTTCTGGCTAGCACAGATGCAACAATGACTGTTACCCGGCATAGTGTTCCGCACTTCGGGCGACAGTTACGTCCACCTCCGACATCTGCTTTAGTCCCATACAGAAGAAGAAACTAGTTCTTATGAGTAAAGGGCAGAGAGGTGACAGGCTGGACTGCTGTGTCCGGGTAGTAGGGGCATACGTGCGATCGTGGGTGTGTAGGCCACCCCCCTGTGGGCAACAATGCGCACATCAGAGTGATTCACTGGGAGCAAGAATTATCACTCCTAACACTTGTTTATATATCCTTGGCAGAAATAACCACTATTTTTATGGTTGCACTGATGTAGGATTAGTTATATATACTCACTTGGTCGGCTGTCACTACATGAAGTGACCATTACTTGTGGGAGGTGACAACAAGAGTACAACACTTGGCCTTCTGTCACTGACCACAGAGGCGAGAGTCGCGAGGCGACCCCCGCCAAAGTAGGCCTATCGACACTGGCACTGGCACCTGACATCTGCACTAGCCGTCCCGCCAAGCACTCACAACTCGTTTGGTTATCGCCGGTGAACACACGGAATATTTGTGATTAATGCCTCAAGGGATGAGAAGAACCTCCAGTGACAATGCTCAGGGTGACATCCGATATCCACCGACACACTGTGAAATTCCCACTCCCGCACTCTGAAAGTGTCCCCTCCAATAACACTTTAGATCAGGGAGGACACTCCACCACACTGGCCGCCTACTACTACTACTACTGTACTACTGGTGCATGTTACCACTCCTTTCCACTCCATCTCTCTAATCACCCACACCTTTCTGCTTTCTCACTCCATATTTTAAAATGTTATGTAATGTAATATTGAAGGGATACAACTTTGTTCACTTATACTTATACTTATCACAATCCCCCGAAAAATACTTTAGCTTTCGTGTTTATTCAAGACATCTTCAGGTCATGAGACTCACCAGTCCCCCAGCCAAGAAAGGGTGACCTGACATTCCATCAGAAGGTCAATAATAAGAGACCACTAATCCCCCACCCTACCTCCACCTGACATTGTATCAGGTCAGGTCAGTTACATGAGACCCACTAATCCCTCACAGCTCCATGGGAGTGGAAAATACCAGTCTGTGCTGAAACACAGTTTCATTCATGCCCAAATCATGAAGAGTTTTAGGTTTTAAATATATTAATTTAAAAAAACTTTTAGATAAACTATTCTGGATTATTATTGTAAGGAAATGGAATTTCTAATTTACTATACAGTGAGGTATGCTATAACGAATGGATTCTACTACGAATATTCCTATAACGAACGGTTTTACCTATAAAATTGAGAATGCTATAACGAACGAAACTCCTACGACGAACATTTTTTTATTTTATTTTTTTATAATTTATTGTTTTTTTTATTACAAGTATTAATGATATTCTTTATTTCAGGAGTTTCGATGCATATTTATGCACTTTTTAAAATTTTTACAATTTTATATTATATATTTCAGTGTTAAGTGGTTGTATTTGGGGGCCTGGAACGGATTAATCCTATAACGAAAGAATGCTATAACGAACAAGGTTCTAGAACCAATTAGATTTGTTATAGCATACCCCACTGTAATTAGAACCGCATTTACAGACTCCGGTAATTTAGACTCAAGGAAAACATCCCCAGCACCCAGAAACATTCTGTGGAAAAGCCCTAGTGTCAGTCTGTGCAAGGTGTCTAGTTTAGACAACCCAGACACTTTTCCCAGTGACTGGAAAAGATTCCGGGGATAAGGAATTTTTCCGGGTTTGAGAAAGTCGTCTGGTTAGCCGGAAATCTCTCAGAGTTATGTACTTTGTATTATGTCACTAAGTTTAATGATCTTATGTAGGTAAGAAAATATATATATATTGCAAAATGATTAGTTATCTAAAAAATTATAGATGGATAATATAGCAGATTCTATATACTGAAGACTTAAAAATGTTCTATGCATGGTCGGGTTACTGGGTACTTACTCCCTTGTGTCCCTAATCTGTTTGTGATGTAAAGTTTTATTTATTTATTTGTTTATTATTATTTTTTTTTTATAAATTTTCACCACTTATCAGCTGTTTTGGCTTTTCGGGTGGTTGGTCTATCCAGTGTTAGTGCAGGAGGCCACCGGAGATCGGGAAACCTGTGATGTTTGGTAGTGAGGGTCACACTGGATAACACCCTTGTCATGTGTGTCTGTGCCAAGCAGGATTAGAACCCTTGACATATTAGTGAGAGATATGTGTGTTACCGCTGTACTAATGTGTGGAAGATATTGAACATTTCTGATGTGTAATATCTGTCTGGTATTCCTGAATCCAATCAGGTAATTTTTTTTTTATAAACAAAGCTTGTTAATCGTGCACACATTCCCAGATTCGGAAGATAGATACAAATATTCTTATAAAAAATAATAAACTTTTATATTGTGCCACATTAAAGGAGTAGCTAGAGCTTAGAATGCTTTTCTTTTGATGTTACACTCAAGTAAATTTAATAAAAATGAGTAAAAATGAAAACAGGCAAGTGAATGTTAGTTGAAAGAGACAGCCTGGAGGTGGTGAGGTGTTTCAGGAATTTGGGAATGGATGTGTCAATGACTGGAAATAAATCCCAGGGTAACTGAAGTAAGATAATTAATAGATGCAATGAGAAATGTATGGAGCGAGAAGAGTGCCAAGCAAACATGGAGATATATACCGTATTTTATGGCATATAAGATGCACATTTTGTCTGAAAAATAGTTATAAAAATCAGCCTGCATCCTATATGTGAAGTTGTGGTCTCCCATAAGTGAATGAACCCCCCAGGTGCTGTCTCCAGTTGACTAAATTCTACCTAACCCAACTCCAGAATTAAAACTATGCTCTTGCTTACTTAAACACATTATTATTATTTTTAATTAATTAAAAAAAAAAATTACTGTACAGTATATATAAATGCTAAATTTTTAACTACAGTACCGATGATAATAACCTGAGATGATTAACGTCCCAACTCTTCAGGGGGTACCTAAGCAGTAACCATTTCTGAACTCTTACAAGCATTACAATCTATTAATGCCATGCCTGCAACATTTATTTTTAAATCTACAAATACCTGTTACAAATGAAGATTCACATATAACTTTCTTTTCACTTTTATATCTGTTTACATCGCTGGTGGCATTGTAGCCAGGTTAGACTCGTCACTGTAACCACCAGGCTACTGGGCCAAGCTGTGAGGTGATATGGTTGTTTTTCAACTCGTATTTTCAAGTGTACATGTGCATCCGTAACTTTCTTCATTTATTTTTACTCGGTTATATGCATAAACCATCCTACATGTATATTGTGAAAAAAGTAAAAGAAATAACGGTCCTAAGGGAAAATACATAGAGGGAATATACACATCTTAGCACACAAGTTAGTTGGCTCACTGGGGGAGTGGGAGGAGGAAGTCAATGTAGTGGAGCATTGCTAGGGAATCAGCGGAGGTGGCACCTCCATTGCTATGGTGAAGCAGGGAGTATATGCAAAGGGTGACTGTGTTAAACTTCCATTTAGTTTTTATTTACTGGTCTGGCTATACAGTATTTTTTGTTGTAACTTATTTATTGTAATTATTTTTATTTATTCCTCACATTTACTGGTGCTGTATATATTATTTTAAGAAAACTATGGCTACAGGAGGAAAATCCACTCCAAATTTTTTCCTAAATACTCCCTGCTAAAATACGGCCATGCATGTTATATACCGTAAAATACGGCAGCTGACTAAGTACAAGGCATTCGTCATCGTATCACCGTCTTCATTTTACTAACCTCTGCTGTCTTCCTCAATAATTTTATGTTTTCATAAGCTTTGGGGTTAATTGCTTTCACAGCTCTGGCAACACGAGACTTCATAACCTGTTTCAGAATGACATTCAGTTTTGTTTCTGGAGCTGTCTCATTGTGACCTGAAGGCCCAAACCAGCCATCCCAGTGGTGTCCAAATCCTTGAGGATCTGAAAAAAAAAAGAGGAGAAAATGTGCCATACAATGTGAAGTTATTAAATCAACTGACTTTAGTTATGATTAACTCGGTAACTGTGGTACAGGATCATATTTTAATGTTTTATTGATAAATACTTACATGAATTATTTTAGATTTGCTAGAAATTTCCTTCCTTTCTATCAATGACTTACTGGTTCAATAAAATTTTGAATGGGTTTACTAAGAGAATTAATACCAAAATTTCCCCTCTAATTATTCTACTACTTCCTATTGGGTAGTTAAATCTAGGCCTAGGTAAACCCCCAAATCAAACAGAAACCAGTAAGCTGTGTCAGTGTTGAGAGTACCAATGGAATAAGAGATGCATGTCATAACCTTAAGTTTTGAATACTCTTGTAAGCAACTTTTCCACAATCATAAACAACTTAAGTTAGCTTGTAATTCTGCCAAGTTCAACAGGGCCTCCATTAGTTTCCACACCATCAGCAACAGTCTATTTACTTATTTTTTTTGTAAAAAAAGTTTCCAGTGTGTTGCATTGTGGACTATATATTATCCAACCCACAAGATAGACTTTTGGTGCAAATTTGGAGCAAAATTGACCAAGTGTTACCATCCAACAGTTCATGCTATGATAACAGATGATATTAATTTACATTAACAGTGTCATTAATTTATCACAATAGGGTCTCAGAATACAGGAGGGTTACGTTCTGGGAGCCTCTCATACGAGTGAATTTTGGGTATATTCGGGACCCCCCTGTATATAGTATACATAAAACAGTTTTTTTACAATAAAATAACCCTACCCAAGGTAAACAACTATGCAAACTCCCACAATTCATGTACCCTGTACAGTGCAGAAACAGCTTAAATGATCAATAAGTGTACATAAATATTATCAACAGAAATTTTATAAAAATTAAAATAAAAAAGGTTTTGAGAATCTCACTTTCACGATGTTTGATGGACAGCACGGATGACTTGTTCACGTGGATAAGATGCACGACTTCAGAGTTAGATACTGTACACCAATCCTTAATAAGCCCAATATCTAGACATTTTCTTCAAAACTTCTCACAGTATGCACATTTTTATGTTTATCACTCTTGAAACCACGAGGACTGCCACTAAATTTCCTCTTAGGGCCCATGATTGTAGTAAAATTTGACAAAAAAGAAAAACTTTATGAGCACACATGCCTGGGAGAGAGAAGGATGCTTGGGTGACACTTAAGATGAGGCTCATTGACTAGCTAGTGATATTATTATTGTCACAATTTATTAGGTAACCCCCTTCTGGCAATAAATCCATCCAGCTGCACCATCAAAATGGATAATTACATATATACTATAAGTGTTTAAATGATGAAAAAAGACTATGATTATGAAGTTATATGATAAATAGAAGGGACACAGGGTGGGTAGATGCTATTCTCACACAAAAGACCCAAAGTTAGTGAGAGATACTGGTGGTAGACGCTTTTCTCATGCGAAAGATGCTAAAGTGAGCAAGCGATGCTGGTGGGTAGAACTTGATTGTGATGAAAAAGATGCTGCCGGGAGCTAGCAAGAGATGCTGGGTAGGTAGATTCGATTCACAAGTAAAAGATGCAAAAGGGTGGATCAAGGGTCAACCACATTTAAATGGGTTCATGTATTCTGGATACGCATGTCATGGGTTGCGTTGGGCCTACCCACGCAACTCAACTCAATGTTTGTTTTACGGGAGATAGGCGAGCCGTGACTCCGTCATCACTATTTCATTAGTGGGCATGTGAGCCAGGTTATGGGGAGGGGGGGGGGGGTTGTTGATTGAGACAGTGTTGTATTGTCCATAGTGTCTCACACCTCAAAACCACATTTTTAGCCAGTAGACCCTAGACCATGGGAATAGGGTGCTACACAGAATCTTTTAACACGATTCCGTCCTGTGGACTGTTAGTGAAAAGAGACTATGTGTGTGTCAACCCAAGTCACCTGCCCAGTTCTCCTGCGCGACACCGTCTAAAATGTTTCACGAGACTATGTGTGCCAACCACAGAGGCTTTATTATTCCTCGTGGAAAGAAGATCAGGTGTGAAGGCCTGGTTGCAACAAGAGTGATCCAGGCTGGCAGTAAATGTATCACTTGAGGAAGTAAGGCTGTGTTAAGTCATACCATAGTAGAGTAATCAAATGTGCATCCCCAGGTTGAAAATTCTCTCTTTACAAGATTAATTTTATTATGGCGTGAATGAGTGACTCGTATACCCGTGCAAATTATAAATCATAGTATGGAAGCTTGCTAAATAAATGTAAGTGCAATTATCTGCCTGTATCTGTGATCCCTATCTTATTATTCTATGTTTGTCTTTGATACCCCCAAAATGTTCTACACTACGGAGGGTATACGCAAACACTTGTTATCTTGAAAATTGGTTCTTATTCTCGTACGGGAGATATACAGAGGAAACAAATAGACAGTGGGCTTCCACACCATAAGGACTAGCGATCTCAACTCTCTGTATCACTCCGCGCTGGCATGTACAGATGCCAGCATTCACAAGCTGAATACATAATATGTAAATATGATAATTCACATACATAACATGGCGCATAATAAATTGAAATATTACATAGGATTAATACATGTTCTGCAATACTTTACTATACATAATTAATAGAGTAATATAAGAATACACAGCTTAAGGTACTACTTCGTGTCCATATTATACACCTCCCTCCCCCCTATACGCTCATAGTTTCATCTTGAGCGGACCTTTTGTTTCTGAGTCGCTCAGACCTGCGGAGTACCGGGGCAGAAACACAAGGTGGGGATGGATTTACTGTAAAGACATCAGCATTAGGGAACTCTACTGGGGAAGGGTCAACACTAGGCAGCTCCACAGGTCGGAGGAAACGACGGTTCCTCCACCATACTCTACCACTAGGAAGACGCACTTGGTAGTCCCTGGACCGGCCAATGCCCATGACAACCACAACCTTGTCCCAGCGGTGAGATACCGGATCTTGAATCCTGACCTGCTGGCCGATATTCAAACTGGGAAGGGGGCGGGCATGACAGTCGTACCGAGCAGCGACATCTGCGGCTCGTTCTGCTGCACGGCGGTCACATTCTTCAGTCTTGGCTTGCCATTCTTGAGAAAAAGACTTCGGGTGGGCAGGAACACAACACCTGAGATGATGTCCATATAGAACCTGGGCTGGGGAGCGTCCGGTGAAGTTCGGGGTGTTGCGTAACTTTAACAAATCTCGATCGAAATCCTCGCAGTCAATATTTCCTGAGGGTGACACCTTAAGGATCAGGTGTTTAACAGTCTTGACTGCGGCTTCAGCGTGTCCATTCGCCTGGGGGTAGTGGGGCGAGGTCACGACATGACAGACTCCCCAACGGTCCATGAAGTCCCGGAACTCGTGGCTGGTGAACTGGGGTCCTCCATCAGTCCTGAGACGGAGGGGAACACCAACTTCTCTGAAGTAATGTCTGAAATTCCGGATGGTAGCAGTAGCCGTTGTATCACTACCACAAGGGACGACAACAGGCCATCCAGACAATCGGTCGGCAATGACGAGGAAGGACTTCCCTGCCACTGCAAAGAAGTCGGCCGACACAGACTCGAAGGGTCTTGAAGGGTTATCGTCGCACATTAAAGGTTCTTGTTGCTGGCTGGGTTGCAGAATCTGGCACGGCTCACAGGCACGGACGGTACTTGCAATGTCCGCGTCGATTCCAGGCCAAAATACAGTCTGCTTCGCCCATCGCTTGGTGGCCTCCACTCCTAGATGGCTGTCGTGAAGGCGGGTCAAGGTACGGCGGCGTAGGGCAGCAGGAATGACTACTCGTGGACCATACAAGACGAGGTATCCTTCACAATAGAGGTCCTCGCGTATCTTCCAGTACGGGAGTAGTGATTCATGAAGGTCATATCGGTTAGGTGAAAATCCCTGGGACACATAGTCGACGAGCCGGATATAGGAAGGGTCGGCCCGGGCTGCGGTGTGGAGATCTTCAAGGGTCTTGTCTGCATCCGGTGCTGTAGACTCTTCTGATGTGAAGACAGCCTTCAATGAGACTACTGACTTGAGGGATGCAGCAGCGACTGACAGGGGCGCGGGACAGGGCATCCGGGATGCACAGCAGCTTACCCGCACGCCACACAGCCGTGAAGAGATAAGGCGAGAGCTTCTCTTTCAAACGTTGAAGGCGAGGATTCTCTACTGCATCAAAGAGTAGTGATTGATAATAGGTACAAGAGGGCGATGATCCGTGAAGAGGGTGAAGTGCTGAAGTCCTATCAGGTAGAAGCGGCACTTCGCCATCGCCCAGACAACAGCCAACATCTCCAGTTCAATCGTGGCATATCGGGTCTCGGCGTCCGTCAGGAACCGGGATCCACACTGAATTAAGCGGAGTTGTCCATCGCCATGGTCCTGCAGAAGGGCGTAACCAACGCCGTAGAGTCTGGAGGCGTCAGTCTGGAGGATGGTGGGTAGGGCTGGGTCATAACAGGCGAGGACAGGTGGACTCAAGAGGGCCTGCTTGACTCGCTGGAAGGCCTCTTGATGATCTGGGGTCCACAGGAATGTCCTCCTGGGGCTCAGGAAGGGGCGTAACGGCTGGGCTGCGGCGGAGATGTCAGGTGAAAATTCAGCCAGCTGATTGACCAGACCCAAAAAAGAACGGAGGTCTGTCAGGTTGGCAGGGGTTGGAAAATCCCTCATTCCACTTAATTTCTCCGGGTCAGCTGCGATACCTGATGCTGAGAGAGTGTACCCACAGAAGTTCACTGATGGTGCGGCGACTACAAACCTGTCAGCGTTGAGGGTAATCCCGTACTTTCGACATCTGGTGAGAACTTCATATATTCGGGAGAGGTGGGCACAGTAGTCTTCGTCATGGAGTAAAATATCATCAACCACCTTGACACAATTCATGACTCCTTGAAGGGCCGCGTCACCACGTTGACAGAATGCATCGCCCGTAGCGGCAAATCCCATGGGGCCTCTGCAATACTGATATCTTCCATATGGTGTGATGAATGTAGTCAAATGCTGGTCTTCTTCGGCCAACTCGATCTGCCAATAACCACATAAGGCGTCCATCGTTGTAAAAAACTTCGCCTTCGGGTCCACATTTCAAACAGCTGCGAAGGGTGTGGGTGAAGGGTGGGCTGGACGGGAAACTTGCTGGTTAAGTTTTGACAGATCGGTGGTGATCCGTGAAGGTTTGTCTCCAGCTGGCTTGATGATTCCCTGAGCACCATGGAGTCAAGCTCTTGTCTAACTAGCTTCTTGTAGGCGTGAGGAATCAAACGAGGGGTGTGGATGGCAAAAGGTGTGGCACCATCCTTAAGATGAATCTTCATAGGTGGACCCACCATCGGCGTGAGTGATGTGGATCCTAAAGATTTCTTCGTAACCAACACGTCAGCAAACTCCTTGAGAAGGTAAGCTCTTGCATCAGAAGGGGACGTGTTAGTAGAGATAGGGAGTTCCTTCAACCTGTTGACATGGGTGACCTTTAAAATAGGTTTGGGGAATTCCTTGGAAATAATGGCCAACTCTTGACAATGGCCATTTGATAAAAGTGGAGTCGGGATCCCATCATGAACATCAATCCAGGCTGAGCAAGACTGCTTACCAAAGGTAAGAGTAGCCCAGAAAGATCCCAAAGCTGGAGCCATCTTGGAACCATCAGCTGTCAGTTTCGTTGTCTGAGGAGGGGGCTGTAGGTTGCTCCGGGGTATTCCCAAACTTGCTAAGTGTTGTGGACCAATTACTGAGACGTCAGCACTAGTGTCAGGCAACATCTGAAGACTGGATGACAAGTTACCGTGAGAAATGACGACACTGATGTGCTGGGGCGTCGTGTCTGTGGAACAATGTACACGACGGCAGGAACGACTGGGCACAGCGTCTTGATGCTTGCCAGAAGGAGGGGGAGTGCCAGCACTACCTGAGGATGACTTCTTGGATACTTGGTGGTGTCCTTTCTGTGTCTTCTTACGACAACATTTGTCATAATGGCCCACACGACCACAAAGTCTGCACTGAACTTTGCTAGCAGGGCACTTGACTGTGTAGGCCCAGTGACCCTGACGGTCGCAACTTCTGCACATGCTTTGAGCAGCTGGGCACTGGGAGGCATCATGCTGTCTCGCGCAGCTGTTACACAAAGCTGCTGCTGAAGGTGTAGCTGGAGGGTGAGGGGTGGGGTTACCTTGCTGCTTTCTACCCTTTCTGTAGGAAGACACCGCCCTCACCTGGTCAGGTTGTGAGCGTAAAGCTGAAGTCGCACACCTGGCGGCCTCGTACGCTCGACATATTGTAACAACATCTTGAAGAGAGGAAGTGGGGTCAAGTGAAATGAGACGTTGAACTAGCTCTTCATCTCGAATACCCGTTAAAATGATTGTCTTGAGTTATGTCTCTTCACAAACTTGAGAATTTCCAGGACAAACATCAACTTCCTCTGAACATCTTTTCAGTCTTACAAAAAATGCATCAAAAGATTCTCCATCAAGTTGCTTACATTGGAGGAGTTCTCTTCTTCTAAGTGCTTCGTTGCGCTGTCCCTTAACATGTTCCTGTAACTTGTCAAGCACGGCCTCTACAGTCAGAGTTGTCGTAGATGGCACTTGAAGTGTGTGCTCGAGAGTACGTTGTGTCTCTAAGGACAGGCACATACGAAGCTGTATCATCTGTTTAGGCTGTGGTAAACTTGACAGATCAACCATTGTTGCATAGTCTTGCCAACGTCGACGCCATTCCCGAAATATCTGATAAGAAGCGTCAGACTTCAGAGAGGGAGGCGTTTGTGCTGCAGCCTTTTGAGGAATTGTTGAACCGACTCTGAGAAATGAGGTACCAGTACCTCTAGTCGTATCAGCATTAGTAGCAGAAGAATCTTGTAGAGTAGATCGTTGTGGGGAGGCTAACAGGGAAATCAAGACTTCAAATCTGGCTTGATCCTCTCTTTTTCTCAGGTCATCCTCACTTCTACGTATATCTTCTAGTTCTCTGCGTCTTTGTTCATCTTCGTGGCGTCGTCTTTCAGACTCTTTGTACCGAATTTCTTCCTCTTCTCTCCTTGCAACATAGTCCTGGCGTCGAGAAGTTTCCATCCACTTAATCAGTTGAAGGAGATCTGTGGACGCAGGCACCGCAGGAGAGCTTGCTCGTGACGAACGAGGAGATTCTGCGGGTGATTGGGCATCGTCACTGTGGGGAGCGTGGGGCCTGAGTGTGGGTGGGGAGAGATCTCCCAAGCTTAAACTCATAACCCCATCGTCCAGGGTATCATTTTGATCCCTGTGAGACATGCTGACAGCTTCTGTACTCTATCTGTGCAAGAGACCGGGTCAACCCCTCGTAATCTATGCACAGAATTACAGAAGTCTAAAGTAATACGCAAGAATTTAATATAAAGTGGGCCTGTGAGTGCGTGTGTGTGTATGGCTCGTTGCCGGGAGGCTTGGCGCGCTGCCAGACGTAGAGGCAGCTGGGTGCAAGTCGAACCGAAGTTTGCTCGCTGCTCAGTCGCCCAATGACCGTAGGCGGGAGGGGTTGTACTGCTGGGCAGCTCTCTCAGTCATCTGACTGCAGTTTGCACAGACAATTCTGATTAAAATACACAACACAGCACTTCACAGAACACTTCACTTCACTGAACAGTACTGTACACAGCATAGCACTTTACAACACTGTAAGTCCTGAGACTTGTAGTCTGGCTGTAAATCCTTGGCGAAGCTGAAGACGAGACGCCATTAACACAGTCCGGCGGGAAGGCTAAGTTCACTGTGAATCTCACTGAGAAATCTCACTGCGCCATCTATGTTTGTCTTTGATACCCCCAAAATGTTCTACACTACGGAGGGTATACGCAAACACTTGTTATCTTGAAAATAGGTTCTTATTCTCGTACGGGAGATATACAGAGGAAACAAATAGACAGTGGGCTTCCACACCATAAGGACTAGCGATCTAAACTCTCTGTATCACTCTGCACTGGCATGTAGAAATGCCAGCATTCACAAGCTGAATACATAATATGTAAATATGATAATTCACATACAGTGGGGTATGCTATAACGAACGGATCCTACTACGAATATTCCTATAACGAACGGTTTTACCTATAAAATTGAGAATGCTATAACGAACGCAACTCCTACAACGAACGCGGATGAATACGGGACTATTTCGCCTGGCGCATGAATATTGTTGTACCGCGACCCACAACAAGAGCGTCAGGCGCCATCTTTGTCTCATTGTGTAGCCAGTGCACCACTGTTATTGTTGAAATTTCGTCTTTTGATGTGGAAATTCGCGTTATTTGTATAACTATTTTGTTATACAAGTATACAATTGTAACAATGAGTCGTCCAAAGCGAGTGAGAAAGCTAATAACCCTTGAAACTAAGAAAGAAATTGTAAAGAAACGTGAGAATGGAAGAAGCATTGCGAAACTTAGTGATGAATATGGGATGGCTAAATCGACTATATGTACGATTTTGAAGAATAAAGAGGAGTTAAAAACTGTGCAAGTGGCTAAGGGAATCTTTAGACTTAGCAAAGCAAAGTGTAATGTGATTGAAGAGATGGAAAATTTACTCTTAGTGTGGATAAAGGAGAAAGAAATGGCAGGTGGTAACATTAGTGAAGCTATAATTTGTGAGAAGGCTAAACAATTGTTTGAGGACCTTAAAGCCAAGACTCCCAGTGGAAGTGATAGTGATGTGCCAGTGTTTAGGGGTACCTGCATGCTGAATAACACTAAGGTAAGATAGAGTACCGTATTTTTTACATTTTCCACAGAATTTTTTCAGTGTTAAGTGGTTGTATTTGGGGGCCTGGAACGGATTAATCCTATAACGAACGAATGCTATAACGAACGAGGTTCTGGAACCAATTACGTTCGTTATAGCATACCCCACTGTACAGTGAACCCTCACTTTACGCGGTTAATTCAACCCACGGCGGCCCGCGTAAAGTGAGAAACACGTAAAGTGAACAACATAACATATGGGATTAATTGAAATATAGACCAGGCCGACCCCCAAACTCCACTTTTTCAGACACAATACCTACGTTGTAGTAAAAATAACTTCTTAATTTTATGATGGTATGCACACACAATTAATAATTGAGAGAAATATCAATAATATTAGGTTTTTTAACACTTACATTAGTAGAAAAGATGGCTGGGCACACGGGGATGGGGAGTTGGTTCCGAGGAAGAGGGCAGATTATTGGCCCTCACCTGTATCACTTGTATCAATTGTATTACTATCCACCACAGAGGCTTGCAGGGCCTCTTTGTCAAACCCCTCAAAGTCCATATAAGTCCATATCCTCACTATCATTATCACTATCACTGACTTGGGCCGGCTGTGGTGGGTGGCGGGTGAAGAACTCGGTAATGTTTTGATGACTGGGCGACCTTGTGCGCACCCTGCTCGCGCCGCTTACACAACATGGCGGATGGCGGGAGAGATGGCGGGAGGTTTGGATCCAAAAATGGCGCGGCTCGCCAGCCGCTCTCCGCATAAAGGGGTACACGCACCGCGGAATGTGAGCATTACGGTTTCGGCAGGGTACCGCGTAAACGTGGAAATGCGGAATGTGGGACCGCGTAAAGCGAGGGTTGACTGTACATAACATGGTGCATAATAAATGGAAATATTACATAGGATTCATACATGTTCTGTAATACTTTACTATACATGGGTAATATAAGAATACACAGCTTAAGGTACTACTTCGTGTCCATATTATACAATTATTACTAAAGGTAATGACTGACTGGTTAAGACAAAGTATAACCAATAATTTAGATGGATCTTGGAAATTAATGGAATTTATTAAATCATCATTTACCAAGTATAAATCACATGAATTGTTGAGTGGTGGAGTGAATTTCTACATAGATACACCATAAGCTCCTGTAAGTAACCAGTGTGAAGGTATTTAACTCTGTGGTAAGAAATTAAGAAATACATACATACACATATATCCATCTCCATAAATTCCATGACAGCTTACTTTGAGACCCTACTGTATTTACCTTTAAGTGACTCTTTATTTATGGATTACAATGTGTATTATAGTGTCTTACTCATTAAACCATTAATGTTAGAATTTGTAAACCAGTTCCATTTTATGACATAGCATTTGATACTGTTTATAGTGATACAAATGAAACTTCAGTACTGTACCTCAACCAGATATCAGTAAGACACTACCTCTTCAATGGTGGTTTGACCAAAGACCATCAAACTGCTAGCTGATAATTGCAATAGTCACTATTTCAATATCAATTACACACTAAAGAAATTATGTACAGTACAGCACATAACTGATACTTACTGTAAATCATTTTCCAGTCACCAATCCTAATTGCAGCACTGTTTAAAACAGGGTCAATGTTCACTAGAAACTCCTTACGGGGTGAGAGAAGATCCTGAGTTAATGTTTTCCATAAATCTATTCCATCAATTGATCCCAAGGAAGAGAGGTTACCGCCTGAAACATTACAAACAATTCCATTATATATAATTATATAACCCATTATCCCATCCTACTTTCACTCTTTTTCTTCTCTCTTTAAATATTTCATATCATTTCTTTCCTAAGCATAACATTTCGCTTCTATCCACCCCTAATGCACTCTTCTTTTGTTAAATTGTTTGCAATTCTCAAACAATTCCTTTGCTTTACTGCACTGTATTTAATTTATACAGTATATTATAACAGATGAAACAAATGATTTATCCTAAGACCCATATTTCAAATGGAACACAAACCCAGATAGCTCTCATAATACCGGGCTCTTTCCATAGGGTCTTTGAGCCATGAAACAGGATTTGCAATGTCAACCAGAGTTAATCTGTTAAGTTATTGAATAGATAAATTACCCTTCCCTTTGTTCTGTGCCGTTGGTTTTAAATGAAGGAGTAATGACACAACAATTGTTTCTTAAGAAATGAAGGTCAAACAAAAGCCTGAATGAATCTGAGTGAATACAGGTTCAGTTGACCCCTCATAATTCAGTTCCAACTAACTAGTCATGAAACTGAGGAAGTTGGAAGGATTTCTGAACTGTGTGGCTTCTTTTTCCATTAAAGAGAGGGACTTGGGGATTACTCTCTATTATTAACAAACAACCTAAGCTAGGCAGCTCTCATAACCCTAGGCCAGCTAAGATAAAGCAACAGTAAAGTATTATACAGTGGTCCCTCGGTTAACGAACTCAATTCGTTCCAGAGGGTCGTTCGTGAGCCGAAAATTTCGTTAACCGAAACCATCATTTCTATGGGATATTGGGTAATTGGTTCCAGCTCACAGAAAAGTATATACAAAGTAAAGCCAAAAATGTATAAAGTCAGAAACACTCCTAAAATTCCCCTAAATTACCCTTAAATCACTATATATATATATATATATACAGTGGTCCCTCGGTTAACGAGCGCCTAGGTTAATGAGATTTCGGTTAATGAGTTACCTCCCATAAGATTCTTAACTTCGGTTAACGAGCAACCCCTCGGTTAAAGAGTTTCTTACGAGCCGACCTCAACAAGTTTTGGCTTGCACTTGGCGGTCAACCAGCTTTAGTATTAGTCCGCCAATACGTTAATCGTTTCTAGGGCTTAAATTCCTAACTATTTTAGTAAATATCAAGAAGTTTATACTATTCAATAATTTTAAAAGTTTAATATTAAATTTTTTAGTCATTTTAACAATTATTGAACATAATTGAAAGTAAAGTGACTAGTTTAATGCGCGGCATCCAGCCTCTTAACACAGCAAACAAGCGTTGGTCTCTCTCTGTTTTCACTGGAGGTAACATCTTGCTTGAGACTCTCTTCAACAAAACACTTTTTTTCTGTTTCCAAGCAAATTATTGGTCATTTTGAAATTTATTTTACATATTGACAATATATAGCGCAGTGCAGTGTTATTTTAAAAATATTCTTTATTTACAACAAGTTTAACTTTAAAAAACACGTGTTGACATTGTTTGAATCCAGCACGCTGGCCTAAGAGATCAAGAAAAGTGATTTCAATCCAAACCAAGCAGGAAATCATAAAAAAACATGAACAAGGCATTAGAACAAATGCGCAATGCAAAGAATATGGCATGTTGACATCAACTGTGTCGACAATTCTTGCACAGAAAGACAAATTTAAAGAAATGAAAGTGAGAGACAAATCTACAAGAGTGTTTAAAAGTAGATCCCTAATTGCAGAAACTGAGAGGTTACTTATCATCTGGATTAGGGAAAAACAGATGAAAGGTGATTCAGTTTCTACTGAATTCATTTGTGAAAGAGCCAGGGAGATTTACGAACATTTAAAGACAGATCAACCTGGTTTTCAGGCACAGAATTTGAAGATTTTCGGGCCGGCAAAGGCTGGTTCGAAAAATTTAAGAAAAGAAGTGACATTTTCAGTGTTGTTAGGCATGGTGAAGCTGCTAGTGCTGATAAGGAAGGGGCAGCAAAGTTTTTAGTTGAATTTAAAGAACTGATGGAAGAAGAAAATTATCTTCCAAAACAAAGTGTTCATTGTGGACGAAACTGGGCTGTTCTGGAAAAAGATGCCCAAAAGAACATTCATCACCAGAGATGAAGCCTCTTTACCTGGGCATAAACCCATGAAAGACCGTCTCACTTTGTTGCTTGGTGCTAATTCTTCAGGGGATTTCCAACTGAAGCCTATGCTTGTCTACCACTCTGAAAACCCCAGGGTGTTCAAGCAACATAAAGCGGTAAGAACAAAGCTTGGAGTTTATTGGAAGTCCAACCGTAAGGCATGGGTGACAAGACAGCTCTTTAATAAATGGGCTGTTGATGTGTTTTGCCCTTCTGTCAAGAGCTACCTAACCACCAATAAACTCCCTTTAAAGGCTCTTCTCCTCATGGATAATGCTCCTGGTCATGACCCTGACCTTGCCAGAAATTTGGAGTATCAATTTGACTTTGTGAAAGTGTTGTTTTTGCCTCCAAACACTACATCAATCATACAGCCAATGGACCAGAATGTGATCAGCAACTTCAAGAAGTTGTACATGAAGAAAATGTTTAGGAGGTGTCATCAGGCAACTTCCAATGATCCTGGACTAACACTGAAACAGTTCTGGAAGACACAATTCAACATCCTGGAGGCTGTAAAATTGATTGTGTCATCATGGCAAGAAGTCTCCACTAGATTCCTCCATTCTTCATGAAAAGCACTGTGGCCATCAGTAGTCCATGATTTTGAGGGATTTGAAGAAGAAACAGTTGGACCAGGAGATTGTGTCCATTGGTCAGTCATTGGGCCTCGAAGTGGAGGAGTAGGATGTGGAAGAGCTTGTGATGTCTCATGAGGAGGAACTTACTCCTGATGACTTGAAGCAACTGGATGAGATGTTACAGACAGAGGCTGACAGTGGTGAGGAGGAAATTGAAAGTGATGACCGTATGTCAGCTAAACAGTTGAAAGATGTGATTTATTACTGGGAAAAGTTCAGGGAACTGGCTTCAAAGCACCCAGAAGTGGAAAAAACTGAACTAACTTTGAGTCATGTTGAGGACTCAGTGGTCTTCTTTAAACATAAGTTAATGGTGAGGAGGAGAGATGCCCCAAAGACCACAATTGACACTTTCTTCAGTAAAAGGCAGAGGGAACAAGATGCTATCCCTCAGCCTTCCACTTCAAGAAGGAGAGAGGATGTTCATGGTGGAGAATCTGTCAGTCCAGAGGTTCCTGACATTTTCATGGAAGGTGACTCACCTTCCAAGAAGCAGTAAAATGCTTCTCCTCCACCTCCACTTCCTTCTCTTCTCCCTTCTCCTCCACCTCCCACTTCAAATTTACATCATCATCATCATCCAGGAGCCTTCTACATACACACCTCAAGGTAAGTGTCCATTTCTAAAAAATTTTGTTGAATTTAGGCAATTTTCGGTGAGCTGGAACCAATTACCCAAAATCCCATTGAAACAATGGTTTTGGTTAACGAGCAACCTGCTGGAATGGATTGTGCTCGTTAACCGAGGGACCACTGTATACTGCACGTACATATACTGTACACTCTTACTCTTAAATCACTATTGTAATGTGATACAGGTGATTAATCTTTATCTCTTGTGCAAAATATATGACGTTTATATTCAAATTATTCACTGTCTTGCAAGGATTCCAGCAATGCAAATTATATTCTCCTAACTTCAGTCTGAGATATTATATAAGATAAAAACCGTAAGCCTAAACCCTGGCTGGGTGGGGGGGGGGGGAGGTTGAGGTGATATGTTTGACAGTTTGAGCCGAAGGTCTCTGTGTGTTTATTTAACAGTCCTACTAAGCTTCTCTCATTTTAAAATGCCAGTGAAATGACCAGGGAGAATAAAATTAACATTGCTGGAATTCTTATAGTGATTAATTTGAATATAAAGAAGCTATAATTTGCATTAGACATACAAATTTTAGATCTAATTTAAGAATTTTGTTACAGACAGCAAAATTTTTTATCTCTTGTGCAAAATATATGACATTTATATTCAAATTATTCGCTGTCTTGCAAGGATTCCAGCAATGCAAATTATATTCTCCCAACTTCAGTCTGAGATATTATATAAGATACAAACTTAAAGCCTACTGTACTGTATAACCACGAAACCTTTGCTGGGAGGAGGGGGGGGGGTTGGGAGGGAGGGAGGGGTGACAGTGACATGTTTGACAGTTAGCACAGAAGGTCTGGTGAAGTATTTAATTTGTTTATTTATGTTGTTTAATTGAGTTTTAGTTTTTTGCTCATAAAATTGCATAGAAGTGACCGGGGAGAATATAATTTACATTGCTAGAATTCTTATAAGATAGTGATTAATTTGAATGTAAACATGCCATAGTTTGCACGAGACAAAAATTTTAGTAATCATTTTGTACATTATTTTGATTACATGTACAGTTCAGCTTTGCCCTTAGGACAGTGTGTACGTACATGTAAATGAGTTTCAATAAATTAATAAAGTTACATATATCGAACCAAAAATAATAGTTGAAAAACTTTATGTAGACAGAGCTTGCATGGCTAAATTTTAGAATGACCAATAATTTTAATACTGTATAAAAAATGCACAAACATTAAAGCGCACAATATTCTTGATATTTACTCCATTGGAAATGAATGTAAACATAGAAGAGATTACTTAATTGGCTGAGTACCCCCTCAGCTTATCAGCTGATGTTCAAGACAAAACGTGATTTTCGTAAGGATTTTGTTAATCGAAAATTTTTTCGTTAACCGAATTGAAGATTCTTATGGAAGGTAATTCGTTAACCGAAATTTCGTTAATCGAAGCGTTCGTTAACCGAGGGACCACTGTACAGGTATAAAATATTTTTGAGACAAACACTCTACAGGCACTAGAGTTAAACCACTGAATTCATGTGATTGGGAATTTAGTACTCTATAACTCTTCTGTCATCTGGGAAAACCTGTCTTCCAAAATCCAGAGCCCAACATATTAGTGAACCATATACAAGAACACCTTGCAAACCCACTCATCTGCAATTTATATTTTAACACCCCTATTTAATATTCACAAAACATATCCCGCTTATTCAGAAATGAAAATTTACGATACGCTACAGTAATATTTCAAACCGAGCAGACTAGCTGCAGGTCTCATATTCCAACGTCAGGCCCATTTCACACAAGATGTTTTTCTCTGTAGGTATGGATCTGCGTAGCTTAGAAATTAATGAAGTTCAATGGGACACAGAACGCGGATAAAAATTCACGTGTGGGAGAAACTCACCCTACACCTGTGCCTGCACTCCCAAACCGTGGCATGCAAGCATATTTTACCACACATCAGTTGTGGTGCATCTGTGGTAGGGGCTGAAATTGCCTGTGATTATTTTTGTCAGATTTAGGTGAACTGAAGAGTGAAAAACATGCCTGTGTTAACACATACCTTTTCCTGCGTGGGGAAAAAAACGTTCGTGTGAAGTAGGCTTCTGTAAGGCCCTACGTAATGAACTTGTGTGTGTGAACTTGGCAGGTTGCCAACCTCTTTTACTTTTAGCCTCTTACCACTGACTGGCTCGTTAGCCGCTTGGGCAATCGGTCACGTCTCTGTCACACACTGTTGGCAAGTACTGGGCATGCACTGGCTCCTGAATGTCCCTGAACCCGCTCCAGTGCTGGTCAAGTCTGGTCTTGAAAGAGCTCACACTCAGTGCAATCACAACACTGTCTGGCAGATTGTTCCAAATAGCTCACAACTCTCAATTCGAAAAAGTTACCCCTCACAGTTTTCTGGGCTTACGACTTCTTCAACCTTGAGCTGTGACCTCTTGTGGGGCGAGCATCCGCCAGTGCCCTTTGAGATGTTTATACACCTCAATTAGGTCCTCCCTTGTCCGTCTGTAGTATAAGCTAGGCAATTTCAGGCGCTCTAATCTCTCAGGGAAGCTGAGGTACCAAAGTGCAGGCACTTTGTTCAGATAATACTATTGATTGAGCAGTAACTCAGATTTATTGGATATAGGGTTTATAAAATTATTTCTCCTAATGAAAATGCACTCACTTGCCCATCCAACCTATTTGGACCAGCTAACAGACCCCTGAATAGTGTCAACTAGAAAATGTCCAAGGATCTTCATTTCTACAGTATCAACATATGCCATAATGTATAGCTACTCCTCGACTTACGACATACTCGACCTACGACCACCTCAGTTGTACCAAAATTTTGTCAAATCACGTATTTTCGAGTCCCAACGTTAGTGATTGTGCTGTGTACTGACAAAATTTTCGTTTCCAATTCACTTTAAAATGGCTGGCAAGCTTAAAAGTGAGAATTTTGTGGTGCTGAGAAGAAAAAGAGACACCCATTTTAGATTTTCTATGTATTATTTAAGCATTTTCGACTTATAACCAATTCGACTTGCGACCTGGATTTGGGTCCCTAACCCCGTCGTAAGTCGAGGAGCAGCTGTATGAGACTTCACGCCTTGTTATGCAAGGAATGCTCCTTACATTCTCATTAAAAATTCTGAGATACACCCACCTGTTTTTCCTCATGGGGTTGTTGCCTCAAATGCCAAACAATATCATAAATATTGTTTTAGGTTGTATATACTGTAGCAAAATTCAATTTCAGTAAGTCTAGGAGTAAGGAATTAATTGTTTTATGGAATTAATAACTGCCAAAAAATAATTACACACTGTACCTGCTGCAGAAATAAGTGTGGGTAACCAATCAGTAATATGAACCATCTGGTGGGCAACCCTACCAGGGTTTTGTATGTGAGGAGACCACAATAGTCCAGCACCTCTGACTCCACCTTCCCATACTGAGGCTTTCACCTGAAAATGTTCAGACATTATAGATTAAAATTCAATTCTATACTTAAGGGGAAGAAAATTATATACTGTACTAAATTATCCCATGGCAGAGTCCACCCAATTAGAATGAATGCATACCTCTTAGTACACAGTGCACTCACTGAATGAGAGTGGTGTAAATTGATTGCTGCTGAACAAATCAATGCCTGCTTCTGCTAGTTTTGAAAGCTTCAAATAGACAGATGTGTATACTCCACCACGGTACTAAGTCTTTTTAACTTATTCTTGACTTATAATGTCAGGAAAAAGGCCTGCAAGTAATATTGCATTTATCAGGTGAAGCAGTTAATGAAGAGCATTAGTATGGATGTAAAAATGCATGTCACGGTATGTGCATTAGGTTAATACTGGTGAAGCTTGGGTTTGGCTACATCAACCATTTAATCCATTCTCAAGAATGCAGACAGGATAAAAGCTTCTGCACAATCCAATTCTTCATTAACAATGACCATGACAACTCATTCTAGGTGCATATTGCTGGAGAAGATGAAGAGTTAGTTGAGCTTCTTGTAGAAGTAAAATAATATTTGGAGTGATGGAAGATGGTGGTCAATCTTATGCAAGCTGTAACTGGTGAGTATAAAACTTACTGTATTTCTTTTATATCCACAAGAAGACAACTTCAGGTTTGCCAAGGTACCATGCAGGATGAAAATACTGTTAGGAAGTACTTCTACACAGAGGGCAGTAGACCTATGGAACAGTCTATCAGCATAGGCCATGGAAACAATGACAACACTGTACTGGGGGTGGATACTAAAAAATCACCTCATGCATTACATAATCGGCAATCTTGTAACCAACTTACAGTATTCATACTTACAAGCTGCTAACAATATGATAAATTTCCCAGACTCAAAACTATTTTGCAATGTTGTAAGGGTATTGTAACTCAAATGTAAATATTGTGGAGCAAGTCTTCATGCTGGCCAGTTGGCCAATCACATTTATACTTTTAACCCTTTAACCTTCTCACGCACAAAATAAATGTTAAGTTTTCCAGTTCCAAGATCACATTACTGAGGCCCCCAGGGCAGGTGAGACAGCACATGGTGAATATTTTGTTTTGCTCTATCAATTTCCCCCAAAAAAAGTTTTATTGGCATAAACCATATATCTTTGGCTTAACAATTGATCTGCAACATAAGTCCCCAAAAGTTTTTATTGGCATAAACCATATATCTTTGGCTTAGTAACCAATTGATCTGCAACAAGCCCCCAAAAAAAGAATATTAAAGTATATAGTGTTACGAGTTGGGGATTTAGAATATAGTTATACGTCTACCCAGATCCCAACAGGTAACAAAAAAAAAAAACAAAGACAATCGGACTATAAAAGGGTAGACAAAGGATGCGAGTTTTCGTTGTGTATAATAAAGTACCATAAATCCCTAAACAAAATATTCAGCTTATAAATTACCCTTAACCAAACTTAACCTAAACATTAACAGTATATACATATTAATACAACATAAACAATTTTGAAGCAAGTGGACGTGGGGGAGGCAATACAAGATACAAGTACTTAAGTGAGGAGCTGAGATGGCTGACGAGTAAGGCTGAGTATTGTAGAAGACGGTAGGTAGTCACTGCACCGTAGGTTTAGAGGATAGATGATCCTGTGGTCACTTCCCAGAGCCAAGTCTCTCTCCTCGAATTGGAGCTCACAAAGAAGACTTGGAGGAAGTGACGCAACAACCAGGATATGGAGAAGGGAAACCCCGGAGTGTTAACTAAGACGAGTCATACTCGTGTCTCGTCCCTAGATGGCGTTGCTCGTGGTGCTGGGTAGGTAGATCAGGACAATAGATGGCGTGGTTCGTAGTGCTGGGTGGAGGGGTTCGTAACACACCCCCCCTCCAAAGACCTCCGTAGCGCGGGCGCGAAGGAGGTGATCAACTGGTGCGTCTGGAGAGTAGCTGCTGCATTTCCACTGGAGCTCGGGATAAGGAGTCTGCAATCAGGTTGTCGACCCCCTTTATGTGCCGGACTTGTAGATTATAGGGCTGGGTGAGGAGAGCCCAGCGGAGGATTCGCTGGTTGGAGGTCTTGTTGGTTTGGATGAACGTGAGTGGGTTATGGTCGGTGAAGACTAGGGTTGTTTGTGGGCAAGACTGGAGGTAACATTCAAACTTCTTTATTGCCAACACCAGAGCCAGGGCCTCCTTCTCTATGGTCGAGTAGTTGGTCTGATGTTTTTTCAACTTGGCGGAGTAATATGCCACAGGGTGAAGACATCAGTGGTTGGGTCAGGTTGTAGGAGCACAGCCCCCACTCCGACACCACTAGCGTCGATTTGCAGATGGAAGGGCGAGGTGTAGTCAGGGGGGTGGACTACAGGCTTGGAGGCAAGGAAGGCTTTGAGGCGGTGGAAAGACTGGTCGCACTTCTGGTTCCAGATGTAAGGGACCGCAGAACTGGTAAGGTCTGTGAGGGGTCCGGCCACGCTGGAGAAGTTACTGCAGAACCGACGGTAGTAGCCGCACATCCCCAGGAAGCGCATGAGTTCCTTCCTCGTCCTTGGAGTGGGGAAGGATAAGATGGCTCTAACGTTTGCGTCCTTGGGTCTCACCATACCATGCCCAACGATATGTCCCAGGTAAGTCACTGATGCCCGGCCAAAAGCAGATTTAGCCAGGTTTATGGTGAATCCAGTCTCTTGCAGTCGTGCAAACAGTATCTCCAAACGCACCAGATGTTCGTCCCAGCTGTCCGACACCACCACCAGGTCATCCAGGTAGGCGAACGTCCCACCTAGGTCATGAATAAGGTAGTTGATGGCCCTCTGGAATGTGGCCGGAGCATTAGAAAAGCCAAACGCCATAACCAAATATTGAAAAAGACCAAATGGAGTTATAAATGCCGAGATTATTTTTGCCCTATCCGTGAGTCCCACTTGATAATATCCTTTCAATAGGTCCACGGTACTGATAAATTTGGCACAGCCTATGCTGTCTATTATATCTTCAATCAAAGGTAAAGGGTAGGAGTCTGAGACAGTGACCTGGTTCACTTTACGATAATCGGGACAGAAACGAAAAGTGCCATCGGGTTTTGGAATGAGAAGGCAAGGTGAAGCCCAGGGGGAGGTACTAGGCTCAGCTAAGTTATGTTTTAACAAAAAATCTACCTCCTTTTTCATAATCTCTTTTTTTTGTGGATTTAGTCGATATGCTGATTGCCTAATGGGTTGTACATCATCTGAGATTAGCTTAATATCATGTTTAAGTATATTGCAAAACCCTGGGAGGTCTGACGTGACTTTAGGAAATGTTGATAATAACTTAGTGAGATCTTTTGCTTGAGATGGATTCAGAACAGAAAAATACTCATCCAAGTTGTTGAGTATGTGACTGTTAGCAGGGTTTTCTTTAGGTAGAGGGAAGTCTAAATTCTCCAATAGGTCCATGTCATCTGTCTCCGGCTCCGGGTCCTGTCACGGTCGCCATTTGTTACGAGTTGGGGATTTAGAATATAGTTATACGTCTACCCAGATCCCAACAGGTAACAAAAAAACAAAAAACAAAGACAATCGGACTATAAAAGGGTAGACAAAGGATGCGAGTTTTCGTTGTGTATAATAAAGTACCATAAATCCCTAAACAAAATATTCAGCTTATAAATTACCCTTAACCAAACTTAACCTAAACATTAACAGTATATACATATTAATACAACATAAACAATTTTGAAGCAAGTGGACGTGGGGGAGGCAATACAAGATACAAGTACTTAAGTGAGGAGCTGAGATGGCTGATGAGTAAGGCTGAGTATTGTAGAAGACGGTAGGTAGTCACTGCACGTAGGTTTAGAGGATAGATGATCCTGTGGTCACTTCCCAGAGCCAAGTTCTCTCTCCTCGAATTGGAGCTCACAAAGAAGACTTGGAGGAAGTGACGCAACAACCAGGATATGGAGAAGGGAAACCCCGGAGTGTTAACTAAGACGAGTCATACTCGTGTCTCGTCCCTAGATGGCGTTGCTCGTGGTGCTGGGTAGGTAGATCAGGACAATAGATGGCGTGGTTCGTAGTGCTGGGTGGAGGGGTTCGTAACAATAGCTATTTTTCGTCACTTCTAATAAACAAACATGAGACAAAAATGCACACCAAAACATTCACAACCTCCTAGCTAAATTGTCTGAGCCTACTTTTTAATAACTATATACTACTATAAGTAGAATTTTATGAGCTATCTAATGCAGTAATCAGATTGCTGATATATAACCAATAGTTTTTTAGAAAATAGCAAAAGACTGATTCTCAAGGTAAATTTTTTTTTTGTATCTATGTTTTATATCGATATAAATTACAGTTGTACCCCGCTTAACGCGGTCAATTGAACCCACAGGGTACCGCGTTAAGTGAACAACAGAACATATGGGATTAATTCCAATAGAGACTGGCCCGACCCCCAAACTCCACTTTTTGACGACACACAACTATTTTCTAGTAAAAATAACATCTTAATTTTATGATGGTACATGCACACAATTAATACTTAAGAGAATAGAGAAATACAGTCGCCAAGTTAATGTCCATTCAAATAATGGACTCGACTCCCTCCCCCTCTTCTCACACTACACTCGCTGGCTCTTCCCTCTCTGAGAAATTTTTGGGGGAAAACCACTAGATTTTAATAAATAATACCTCAAACTAAAGTTAGGATAATATAATTGACATTGCAGGATTCCTTGTAAGACCAGGAATATTTTGAATATAAATGTCATATATTTTGCACAAAAGATAACATATTTACTCAGAGTAAACATTATACAGTAATACCCCGCTTAACGCGGTTTCGCTTAGCGCGTTTTACCGTATACGCGGTGCCTCGCCAGAGCCGAACTTTCACTTAACGCGGGTTTTTTCCACGTATACGCGGTGAGTGTCCGGCTCGAGACGCTATTTTTAGATTCGCCCCACCCGCCTGCCTGCCTGCTCTCGCCTCTCCCTCCGCCTGGGCAAGCCGCGCTGTAAGGTTGCGCAGTGTGTGTCTTCTACTAACGTAAGTGTTACACCTAACTTTTAATTTTCCTAAACTAACCTTTATTTTTCCTAACTTAACCTTTATTTTTCCTAACCTAACCTCTTCTATATTACTTGTTTGTTCATACCATCATAAAGTTAAGATAAAATTTTTACTACAACATAGTTATGTGTCGTCAAAAAGTGGAGTTTGGGGGTCGGGCCAGTTTCTATTGGAATTAATCCGATATGTTCTGTTGTTCACTTAGCGCGGTTTTCACTTAACACGGTACCCTGTGGGTTTTATTGACCGCGTTAAGCGGGGTACTACTGTATCTAAAATTTGTATGTCTAATGCAAAATCTATGATGTTTATATTCAAAATGATCATCAAATTGTAAGAATTCCAGCAATGTAAATTATATTCTGGCCGGGTAATTTGTATGAATTTTATGAGCTAAAAAAAATATCTTCAGTTAATAAAAAAAAAAATATTCTTCACGACACTATCTGTCAATCAAAGTACCCCACCCTGCCTCCCCCCCCTCTTTCAACCGCGCCAGATGGTTGGTCCGTCCCAACCCTCCCCCCACCCCCCACCAACCCTCCCTACCAGAGAAGCTTTGGGAGAAAATAGTAATTTACATTTTTAGTAATAAATAATAACTCAGATTAAAGTTAGGATAATATAATTGACATTGCTGGATTCCTTGTAAGACCAGGAATATTTTGAATATAAATGTCATATATTTTGCACAAAAGATAACATATTTGCTCAGAGTAAACATTATATCTAAAATTTGTATGTCTGATGCAAAATCTATGATGTTTATATTCAAAATGATCATCAAATTGTAAGAATTCCAGCAATGTAAATTATATTCTGGCCGGGTAATTTGTATGAATTTTATGAGCTAAAACAAATATCTTCCGTTAATAAAAAAAAAAAAATATTCTTCACACCGTGCCAGATGGTCGGTCGGTCCCTTCCTCCCCCCCACCCCCCACCAACCCTCCCTACCAGATGTGTGGGAAAACCAGAATATTTACCTTTTTAGAAATAAATAATACCTCAAACTAAAGCTAGGATAATATAATTGACATTGCTGGATTCCTTGTAAGACTAGGAATATTTTGAATATAAATGTCATATATTTTGCACAAAAGATAACATATTTACTCAGAGTAAACAAAATACTTACATTAGATCTAAAATTTGTATGTCTAATGCAAAATCTATGATGTTTATATTCAAAATGATCATCATATTGTAAGAATTCCAGCAATGTAAATTATATTCTGGCCTGGTAATTTGTATGAATTTTATGAGCTAAATAAAAAAAAAAATTATACTTCACCGCGTATATGAGTAGATGAACCGCGTTAAGTGAAAGTTCGGTTCTGGCGAGGCACCGCGTATATGAGAAATCGCGTTAAGTGAAACCGCGTTAAGCGGGGTACAACTGTATATTGTATCTTGTAACCAACACTATAAAAAAGAGAATGGTACTGATAAAATTCATGTACCGGGTAAGTCTAGAAAATCATCCTCTTTCAGACTTTTTTTTTGAGACATTGTCACTGTAACGAGGTTGTACAGCCTGATTGCAAGGACGGTAACGAGCAGGGTGGTTGTCCGCCGCTCGTTTGCTTGTTCACGGCCCCCACTGAGGGGGGGGGGGGTGTAGACAGAGGTGAGAAGGTTACTGCTGCTTCGTCACACACCAGACACTACTCAGCCGTCAACACAGCTGTACTTGCACCCCGCTGTTCGTTCGAATTCTGGTTGTGTGCTCATCTGAAGCTCGTGGGCTCGTGGGCTGATTCCCCAGACCTTCACTATTCAGCTGTCAACCCCCGGACACCTGCTCCAGCTACTACCGCGGCTGCCACGTCATCGCCACATCCTCCACGCTCTATCCACCATCTGTGCCCTGGAATCTCTCCTGTGTGGCAAGACATCGCCCACCCACGCCGGCGCCAAGTGAGGAAGCTGCCCCCCCCCGAGAGCGGATCACCGCTTTACCAGAGCATCCCACTTGGCTGCCGCCGTAGGAAATATCCATCAATTGTTGACTCCCGTAATTGTTTATTTGATATTTGTGTGAGTGGTGTCATTTTTTTTTTTTTGAAGTAGTAAAGAGATGTCAATCTCTAACGGTTGTTTGTTATCCCTCGGATAACCATGGTGCTTGACTTTTCTCTTATAAGATCCTGATTAGGCTGGCAAGGGATTTATATCCTTAGTCCCAGATCCTTTACACTGATGCGGTAATGGCTTTGAAAACTAAACACTTTCCCTATAAATATGAAAAAAAAATTACATTATACAACCATTACTTCACTTCTCTAACACTAAAAATAAATTATTTCAGGGAGTATGGTAAACACTGTAATCCAGGAATTGAGGCAGCCCGCACGGAGTTATGAAAATTTAAATGGACGCAGCTCATACTCACGGTCTGACTGCTGAGATAATACTGTGTATTTATTGTTCTGGTCTTCCCTTCCTATGGGCCTCGAGAGTTGCCAATTAGTTTATTTGATAGAACTCACTACTATGACTTATCAAAATTTGACACAATTCTGTTGAAAACTTACCGTAATTTTTGCTGAATTTTTTAAAGTTTGGTGACTCGATTTGAGTCACCGTGAAGTTGGTCTTATCATGGAATATGACGCGAATCGTGTCATCACGAGCGAGAGGGTTAACTGCTACCATCGTCTTTGCCAGATTTACTCAAATCACACCATTGTCATCTTTAGATAATTGGCATTTGGTGCCATGAATTTAAAGATGTGCACCAAAAGTCATACTATGACTGGAAAGTAGATGATTCATAGAGACTTTAGATTAGAGTGAGACACAAGGTGTAGTATTTCCCCTATATGTGATAGTCTGTTATACAATGCAGCGGTTAATGGGGCGTCAGTTTTCAGGGTACACCTGTATTTCAATTGAAATTTTTATTGATATTATTGGTATTTTATGATTATTATTTTGAGTTATGGGTTGATTATAGTTAGAATGTCCTGAAATAATGGTAGACTTGGGTCTGGGGCCAATTAGACACTGCATGTCAGCTGTAGATGCTGTTAATAGGGAGGTTTGCCATATATATTTTTCTATAACAGTGTCATTACTTAGGAGTTGCTGGAATAACAGCTCAAAGAGTTAACATGTATAGCATTCACTCTGCACTTAATTTTAACTCTGAGCTGTACAATTTAGGACTCATGGCAGGTCCCTCAAGGTTCACTTCCACCAACCCCTTATATCCCATTAGACCCAGCTTGTTCCAACCATAGTTTTGCCACCTGTGGGAGAATTCTAGAAAGTAACCTCTGCAGTTGGCAATTGATTATTATAATTAATAAAAATAAGTCAGTATCTCTTAATAAATCTAAACATTTGTTTGTTCAGTTCTAAGTCATAAACTAATGGCACAGTGATTTTTCATTTGGATATCCTGGAAAAAAATATGTCTATTTTAGTATTGTGTTACTATTGTAGAGTATATTTATATTAAATGTTAAAACTAATAAAAGCAAAGGCAAGACTTACCCCTCTCAGTGGCCAATTTGATGCGGCATTCTGGTTGAAACCCGCTGCTGGACCACCATTGTCAGTGGTGAAGAGGATTACAGAGTTGTAAAGCATTCGGCGAGCATCTAAAGCCTCTACAACACGCCCAACAGATTCATCCAATTTCCACAACATTCCTGATACATAATATTAAAGAGAATTCAATTTTAAGTAAATTAAGAAGAAGCCGTTTTTTTTCTAAAAATCAGTTTTTGTGATATAGCTCGGAATGCGACGCTCAGCAATGTTACCTAGGTATGTTAATTCCTAGTTAACTCGCCAGGCCAACATACAGACAATTAAAACATCTAATAATTACTTAATAAGTAAAATTAGGAAATGTCGCTACCTGGCATTTAATTGCAATTCTCAAAACCCCCTCCTTCACCCCCCTATTTGTTGCCAATAAGGGGCACAGACATTATCCCCAAAGTAATAACTTAGGCGAAAATTTCTACGTGAGCACTATCACCCGGCAGGGTTGACAGTGCTGAGTCGCTAACATAGCGCTCTATTGGCAACAGCGTTCACTATTACTCTAGCAATATTTATTGGGTTGAGAATTCCACTCGGAATTGTTCTCAAATAACCCATATAAGGATGTAAAGTCCATTTCAACATAACTCTAGATTGCTAGGAAGACCGGAAGGTCAACATTCCGGAAGGAATGCTAAGTCTAGCAGCCTCGCTAAAGTATGCCTGGAAAGGCAGAACCCGCTACTGAGGACATCAATAAAATAAAGTTATGAAGAGAAAAACTCAACTCTGGTCTTTATGCTGAGAGCAATTAGAAAACCGAGGGCGGAAGCCAAAAGGTTTTTTGTGAACAAACATAAGAGTAGGAAGAGAGACAGTCATGGCATTCATACTAGCACGTGAATAATCGGGACAAAGAAAACCGTAAACAGTATACGTACATATATATGTATGTGCTGATAACCACAAGGAAAGAAGAAAACACGAAGTTCCCAAGCGCTTTCGTGTAATTCACATCTTCAGGGGTGAGTACAGACTAGATCACGCGCACCTACAGTGATTTACTTGCATATATATGTATATATAAATAGATATATTCACATATTCTATTTCAGTGAAGACGAGCCCAGGAGGGCGCAGCGACATTCACTGAGTGACTTAAAGGCAATGAATAGTCACAACGATCTAAACGACTTCACAGAGAAGACGTGTTGTGGTCGCCAAGATGCTGACCAGAGATCGTATAAGAAATTGTCCCAAATACAATAATTGAGAGACATAACAAAATAAAAGACACTCTACTTCATCACTGTGCTAAGAAGTACAAATACCGTATATAAAATCATCGCGGAGCTTAGTATTTCAGCTGAATCGCCAGGCAATAGAAGGAAGGTCGTGATGCGTATGGTGTGGGGTGAAGGAGGGGGTTTTGAGAGTTGCAATTAAATGCCAGGTAGTGACGTGTCCTCCTAATATTACTTATTAAGTAATTATTAGATGTTTTAATTGCCTGTATGTTGGCCTGGTGAGTTAGCTAGGAATTAACATACCTAGGTAACATTGCTGAGCTTCGCATTCCGACTTGAACAAAACTAAAGAAAATGGCCATAAAACTGAAAATGATGATAATGAGCATTAATCATAAGACATCTGTTCTTGAGAAGGTAACATCAGTTTTACTGTACCGTATTCTAAAACTTGTTTATCCTTTTTTCTTAGTTTCACTGTACAGTAAAGCCTCCGATAACAACGGCTCGACCAACAACTTTTTATATTTAAAACCCTAGTTAATTTAGGACCCAATTCAATTTACGTCCTTATTTCATTCGTATATATGACCAAAATATAATAAAAAAAATAAAATTACATTTTCATATAAATAATAACTAAATCCCAATATGAATGATAAAAAAAAAAATAATTACTGTAAAAAAATGAAGAGTGCCTCGCACAAAGAAGCTGCCTTGCTAATGAGTGGTAAGCAGCAGTCGGAGCTTGGCGGGCCTTTTGTTTTCACACACCTGGTGAATAGAATTTTAGTTTTACATTCGTAAATATTATTTAAAACATATATGAACAGTATACAAGTGTTGCTTTCATATTCATATGTGGAGAAATGAAGAAATGTTTTCACATGTACACACTTACTGTGCATACGTTGCAATTCCCAATCGTCTAGCCTTATTTCTTTACCATTTATTAACATTAAATAGCATTACTGAAAACATATCATACAGGTATTCAATTTTTTTAAATTAAGTTCACTACAGTTAAAACCAGGGTCTTATTTTCTTCAGTTTCTTATGTAGAACCATCGTCACTCATGAAAACAATGCCGTCTTGTCTCCTCTTGTGTGTTTTAATATTCTACGTATTATTAATGAATTGCATTGTTCATTTCACATATATAAACATTAATTCAATCAAATACATATTCAGTAATAAACAATAATGAATCTTTTGTACATATTCTTAAGATAAATGACTACATTTCCTTGAGTGCACACGTATACATTGGGTGTAAACACTGACAACAATGTCATCTCTTATCCTCTTGTGAGTTTTAATATTCTACGTTTTAATGAATTGTATTGTTCATTTCGCATATACTGTATAAAGATTAATTCAATCAAATACATAATCAGTAATAAACAGTAATGAATCTTTTGTACATATTCTTAAGATAAATGACTATGTTTCCTAAAATGCGCACGTATATGTTGGCATTCCCTATCCCTCTTTTTTTTTCTTTGCCATCAGTGGTTAGCTACTTCGATTGTTCCATTTATTAACATTAAATAACGTTACTTAAAACATATACAGTCAACCCTCGCTTTACGCGGTCCCACTTTGCGCGTTTCCACGTTTACGCGGTACCCTGCCGAAACCGGAATGCTCACTTTCCGCGGTGTGTGTACCCTTTTACGCGGAGAGCGGCACGAGCAGGGTGGGCACAAGGTCGCCCAGTCATCAAAACATTACCGAGTTCTTCACCCGCCACCCACCACAGCCGGCCCAAGTCAGTGATAGTGATAATGATAGTGAGGATATGGACTTATATGGACTTTGAGGGGTTTGACAGAGAGGCCCTGCAAGCCTCTGTGGTGGATAGTGATACAATTGATACAAGTGAGGGCCAATAATCTGCCCTCTGCCTGGGGAACCAACCCCCCATCCCCGTGTGCCCAGCCATCATTTCTACTAATGTAAGTGTTAAAAAACCTAATATTATTGATATTTCTCTTAATTATTAATTGTGTGTGCATACCATCATAAAATTAAGAAGTTATTTTTACTACAACGTAGGTATTGTCTGAAAAAGTGGAGTTTGGGGGACGGCCCGGTCGCTATTTCAATTAATCCCATATGTTATGTTGTTCACTTTATGCGTTTCTCACTTTACGCGGGCCGTCGTGGGTTGAATTAACCGCGTAAAGTGAGGGTTCACTGTACATATATTCATTTTTATACATTAATTTTACTACAGTTACAACCAGTGTCTTATTTTCTTTATTTTCTCGTGTAGAACTATCGTCCCAGACTCCCGGCTGTAAACATAAACGAAAACAATGGCGTCCCATCTCTTGTGTGACCATATTATTATTCAATTATATTGTATAAGGTGTATTCATAAACATTATTTAAAGAATATAGTTTGCAATTTTCATTAATTGTATTGTTTTTGGGGTAAAAGAGGGTAAAAAGCCACACAAAAGATATGAAAAGGTCACACTTGGGAACGCATCTCATTATTTTTGCTTTATTTTAATGGTAATTAATGATTCATGATATGATGATTCACCTTACACTGCAGTATTGGAGGACAGATTACCGTCGTTATTCGAGGCTTTACTGTACCGTACAGTATATTATTGATCTCTGACCACTTTACTGGTTTATAGATGTTAAAACTTAAGCACTCAGCGTATATGTGTTTTTTTTGTGTAAACATAAATACATATAGGGAATGGGGGAGGATTTCCAGATACAGTAAACCCTCAAAAGTCAAGAAGCCGTAAGTCCGAATTTTGGATAGTCCGGACCTTTACGGGCAAGAAACACTTGTCCGAACCCTTATATATTAGTTGTTTGAAATTCCTGCCAGCGAGCATTCCCTTGGCCTCATTCCTTCTCTCGAACCAGTTAGTGAGAAGTTTATTCCCCCACTCTTAGAATGGACTCACTCATAATGCTGCACTGTGATTAGTTAGCTGTAAGTTCAACACACATTCAGCCACAGAAAATGGTAAGATTTTAAGTACAGGTAGTTCTGCTATAACGCGATAATTGTGTTCTCGTAAAATATCGTGTTATAGAAAATCGCGTAATAGAAATAACAGGGCTTATGGAGAAAATAGGGTTAGGTGCAGATTACTCGAAATCGAAAAAATTTAGTAGTTAGCCTAACACAAAGGATAGCACAGTCTAAATAAATGTTACATTCATATCTAATAATGAAATTATACAGTAAATTTAACACTTTACCTTGAAAAAATATGAATGTAACTTGATGGGGGAGAAGGGTGATTTTGAGGTTGATAACATCGAGCTTCTCTTCAAGTGTTATATCCTTTCTTTTACGATAATCACCGGGGAATTCTATCATCAGAACGCTTTTTGGAGATATTCTTCTTTACCATATTCACAGTTAATACCACAAAATTGAGAAATAGTAAGCAAAAATCGCGTTATAGCAAACAAGCGTTTGTTATACAAATATTGTTCGAATTCATAAATCGCGTTAGAGCAAATTCGGCGTTATCAAAACAGCGTTATAGCAGAACTCACTGTAGCGGTAAAAACAAATTCGAACAATGGTGATGGTAATCCTTCAGGGAAGCGAGGAGAAGACGAGAGCATATTGCATCATCTATATGTCACACACACAAACACTAAGCGCAGTCCAGCTGTCTCCATTATCTTGAAGTAAAATTACAAATAATATATCAAATTTTTTCTATTTTTTAATATTTTTTATATTATTAATGAAGAAAAATACACCTTAAGAGGCTGATATTAAAAAAAATATAATGAATAAATAAAAACAAATGTGGTAACGACAACAAACAGTCCCACCCCAAGCTCCCTCTGCCTTTGGGGGGGCAGTGATCACGACTGTCGGGAAGAATTACCTTGATTTGGCTTGCCCTTTCATTTTTGAAGTCAAGTACAAATTATACTGTATATTGGTGTTTTCTATTATTCAATACTGGCATGTTATATTATTTATGATAAAACATACACCATGAAAACTGATCGCCTGAAATACAGTATAATAAAGGAGTAGATAAAACCAATCTGGTCAGTACATTTTACACATGCAGTGTCATCTCTTATCTATTAGCTTTGTCATTAGGCCTATATCCGTCTGATTGAGACCGCATGCAGTATCCCCATTACAGACAATGCAGTATGTATTATAATAATAAATAAGGAAATACAGTCCAGTATTCATACAAAACTCACAGGGGGTTGGGTAAATGGACCCATGACAAATTTGTGAGTTTTTCATGCTGGTTCCCGAAGATGTGCAAAAATACGGAAATGCATTACATATAGAATAAATAGCTATATGTACATATTATAACCTTCTTTTATTATGTACACATATCCTTAAACTACCCAGGAATTTTAGCTGTGACCTACGCTCCTCACAGTTGCACTATGGGTTGAATAGGGGTGCAAGGGGTGTGTGCCGCATCTGACAACTTTAATAGTATTGGCAGCGGGAGATGGATGCAGTCTTAACCACTCCCTCCTGCCTAGGGGTGAGGGGGAGGGAGAAATGCATGGGTACCATTATTTGCATGTAATGACATTATAAGGTGGTTTTAAAATCATTTTTAACCTCTAATGTAACTTAGAAATAAAGAAAATATTATATAATATATGCAGAAAAGATTCCCTATTATGCAGTCCTCAACAGGTGATGTTTACCTCGCCTCCAGGCAGTCAGTCACACAACAAGACCCTCACTGGATGCTTGTTGTCTTAATTCCCATGTGTGTGTGGGTGTGTGTGTGTCAGGAACACACGCAACACACACCCTCCTTTACCATAACACACACACACCTGATTTATGTGCTGTACAGCACTGTAGAAATGTATTCAGTGCATATTATATCATTATGTCTAGAATTAAATGTAAGTCTGTATATTTTCAATACACCGGCTGCGCTCTATTAATAAACCGTTTATTATTGTTATTATTATTGTGTGTGTTAAACCACCAGCACCACCAACACACACACCTCCAACACCACCAACACACCCTCCAGCACCACCAACACATGCCACTCCAACACCACCATCCACAGCAGCACCTCCAGCACCACTATTTTACCCTCCAGCACCACCAACACACACTCTCCAACACCACCAACACACCCTCAACACCACCATCTGCCCTCCAACACCACAAACACACACACCCTCCAACTACCAACACACACCCACCTCAACACCACCATCTCACACCCTCCAACACCTCCAACACACACCCTCCAACACCACCAACACACACCCTCCAACACCACCAACACACACCCTCCAACACCACCAACACACACCCATCAACACCACCATCACACACCTCCAACACCACCAACACACACACCTCCAACACCACCAACACATACCCCTCCAACACCACCATCACACCACCATCACACCCACCAACACCACAATCACACACCCTCCAACACCACCAGCTTACCCACCCTCAACTTCACCATCACGCCTCCAGCACCACCAGCACACACCCTCCAGCACCACCAACACACACCCTCCAGCACCACCAGCACACACCACCATCCACACACCTCCCAGCACCACCAACACACACACACCTCCAGCACCATAACCATGCCCACTCAACACCACCATCACACACACCAACACCTGATCACACCCTCCAACACCACCATCCCACCCATCGCACCATCAACACACCACCAGCCCGCACGCCTCAGCACCACCAACACACCCTCCAGCACCACCAGCACGCACCCTCCAACGCCACCGTCACACGCCACTCCAACACCACCAACACACTTGCCCTCCAGCACCACCATCACACCCCCCAACACCACCAGCACACCCTCCGCTTTCCACTCCGAAACCACCAACGCCAACACACACCCTCCAACACACATACTTATCCCAGCATCACCAGCACACACATATCAGCACCACCAGCTTTGCCCATCAGCACCGCAACACCACCATCACACACCCTCCAACACCACCAACACACACCTCAACACCACCATCACACACCCTCCACACCACCACCTACACCCCAGCTCCCCCAAAACACACCAACACCACCAACACACACCCTCCAACACCACCAAAACCACACCACACACACCCTCCAACAACCACACACACACACACCCTCCAACAACCACACACACCTCCAACAACCACACACACACCTCCAACAACCACACACCACACCCTCCAACACCACCATCACACACCCTCCAACACCACACACACCAACACCGCACACCACACACTCCAGCACCACCAACACACACCCTCCAACACCACCAACACACCCTCCACCCACCAACAACCCTCCAACACCACCAACACCCACCTCCAACACCACCATCACCCACCCTCCAACACCACCAACACACACCTCCACACCCTCAACAACACCACTCCACACCACCATCACACCTCCAACCACCAATACACACACCAATCAAAACCCTCAACACCACCAACACACACCTCCAACACCACCAACACCACCATCACACACCCTCCACCACCAACCAACACACACCCTCCAACACCACCACACACCCTCAACACCACCTCACACACCCTCAACACCACGATCCCACACCACCTCCAACACCACACCCTCCAACACCACCACACACACACCCTCCAACACCACCACCGTCACACACCCTCCAACACCACACACACCCTCCAACACCACCACACACACCTCCACACCACCAACACACACCACACCACCACACACATCCCCCCACCACAACCCACCTCAACACCACACACCCCTCCGCACACCACCCACACCCTCCAGCACCACACACACACACCCTCCACACCACCAACACACACCTCCAACACCACCAACACACACCCTCCAACCCCAACACACACCAACACACACCAACCCTCCAACACCACCCACAACACACCCTCCACACCACCTCACACACACCCTCCAACACCACCAGCACACACCCTCAACACCACCAATACACACACACCAACCAGCACCCTCCAGCTTCCACCAACCCACCCTCCAGCGCCACCAACCACACACCCTCCAGCACACCACCAACACATCCTCCAGCACCACCAACCCACCTCCAACACCACCAAGACACACGCCACTCCGGCACCACCAACACACGCCATCCAGCACCACCAACCAACACCCTCCAACACCGCCAACCCCACCCTCCAGCACACACCCTCCAGCGCCACCATCAAACGCCACTCCAGCACCACCAACACACACCCTCCATAACTCACCAACCTACACCCCTCCACCACCACCAACCTACGCCCTCAACACCACCAACACATACCCTGCAACACCGCAAATCACACACACCCTCCCAAAACCACCAACACCACCAACACACCTCCAGCACCACCAACACACACCCTCCCAGCACCACCAACCAACACCACTCCAACATCGCAACCCACACCTCGAACACCCTTAACCCACCCTCAACACCACCAACACACCTCACCGCAACCTACACCCCTCCAACACCACCAACACACCCTCCAACACCACCATCACACACACCCTCCAGCACCGCAATACACCTCAACACCACCAGCACATGCCCTGCCAGCACCACCCGTCACACGCACTCAACGCCACCAACACCACCAACCAACGCACACTCAACATCGCAACCCACACACCCTCGAGACACCACCAACCCCACCCTCAACACCACCAACACCACACCCTCAACACCTCCAACACACACCTCAACACCACCAACACACACCTCCACCTCCAACACACACCCTCCACCACCAACCCCACCCTCCAACACCACCAACACACCTCCAACACCTCCAACACACCCTCCAACACCACCAACCCCACACCCTCCAACACCACCAACACACCCTCCCAACATCACCAACTGCCCCTCCAGACACCACCAGCACACCCCTCCAACACCACCAACACACCCTCCAACACCACCAGCACACACACCCTCCAGCACCACCATCTTTACCCTCCAACACCACCAACACACCCTCCAACACCACCAATGCACACCACCAACCAACGCCACTCAACACCACCAATACACACCTCAACACCACCAACACATACACTGCAACACCACCGTCACACACCCTCCAAACCACCAACACCACCAACACACACCCTCCACCACCACCCAACCTACACCTCAACGCACCACCAATACACACCCTCCAGCACCGCAACACATGCCCTGCAACACCACCGTCCACACCTCCAACACCATAGCTTACCACCAACCAACACCCCTCCAACATCACCAACCCACACCCTCGAACACCACCAACCCACCCTCCAACACCACCAACACACCCTCAACACCACCAGCCAACACCCTCCAACGTACCAACCCACGCCTCGAACACCACCAACCCACACCCTCCAACACCACCAGCTTCCCACCTCAACACCTCCCAACACCCTCCAGCACCACCAACCCACACCCTCAACACCACCAGCACACGCACCCTCCACCACCACCAACCTACGCATCAACACCACCAATACACCCTCCAGCTTCCACCAACACATGCCCATACCCAACCACGCAAGTCACACCCTCCCAGCACCACCAGCTTCACCAACCAACACCCTCCAACATCTTAACCCACACCCTCGAACACCACCAACACACACCCATCAACACACACTTATCAACACCCACTCAACACACACCCTCCAACACCACCAACCCACACCCTCCAGCACCACCAACCACTGCCTCCACCACCGCAACCTACACCCTCCAACACCACCAACACATGCCCTGCTTACCACCGTCACACACCCTCAGCACCACCAACCCACCCTCCAACACCACCAACCTACACCCTCCACCACCAACCAACACCCTCCAACACCACCAATACACACCCCTCCAACACCACCAACACATGCCCTGCAACACCACGTCACACCCTCCAAAAGCCACCAACACACACCCTCCACCACCACCAACCTACACCCTCCAAGCACCACCAATACCCACACCCTCAACACCACCAACCCCTTGCCCTGCAGCTTACCACCGTCACACCTCAAAACCACCAGCCACACCCTCCAACACCACCAGCACACACCCTCACCACCACCAACCAACACCCTCCAGCACCACCAATACACCCTCCAACACCACCAACACATACCCTGCAACACCACCCGTCCACACACCCTCCAAAACCACCAACACCACTGGCACACACCCTCCACCACCACCAACCTACACCCTCCAACACCACCAATACACGCCCTCAACACCACCAACACATACCCTGCAACACCACCGTCTTACACCCTCCAAAACCACCAACACACACCCTCCAACACCACCAACACCTCCACCACCACCAGCCAACACCCTCCAACACCACCAATACACACCCTCCAGCACCACCAACACATACCCTGCAACACTGCAGTCACACACCCTCCCAAAACCACCAACACCACCAACTTTTGCCCTCCACCACCAACCCTACGCCCCTCAACACCACCAATGCACCCTCAACACCACCAACACATACCCTGCAACACCACCGTCACACCCCCTCCAGCACCACCAACACCACCCTCCAACATCCCAACCCACACCCTCCGAACACCACCAACCCACACCCTCAACGCCACCAGCACACGCCCTCCAGCACACTCCATTTTTGCTGCCTCCAACACCACCAACACACACCCTCCAACACCACCAACCTACACCCTCCAACACCACCAACCCACACCCTCCAACACCACCAACACACACCCTCCAACACCACCAACCCACACCCTCCAACACCACCAACACACACCCTCCAACACACACCCTCCAACATTTGTTATTATATATTCTTGTATGATCAGCCACTTATGGTGTATGTTTTATCATTGATATAAAATATTAAATACTACTATATAAAAAATGCAAGATCTAATAAGTAATTTGCATAAAAATTAAATGACAAGCCAAATAATAAGATAAATGTAATTATTCTCCTGTGTATGAAGGGTACAGTACTGGTATTAATAAGCTCGAATTATTACTGTATCTCTTAATAAATATTTTTTAAGTTAAACAATTGATTTATTAACACCAAACTTCTATATAAATGATGTGTGTGACTTCACATTGAGGGAGGCAGGGAGGACTCCTCAGTTATGAGGTGGATCGAGGCCACTGCCGCCACCACACACACACACACACACACATGAACCTCACTTTCCACCCACCCATGTTCATTATTTTTTCTTATTTATAGTATTATATTATATTAACTTTATTTCAAAGCCACATTAGAGTATTTTAATGATTTTTATAAAAAAAATTTCTAGCATTAATGCTACAGAAATGGTTGTGAAATGTGGTACAGTGTGTGTTTGTGTGTCTACTGCTCTGTATGTGCCGTCATGGAACGTTGCTGGAGTGGTGAGTCAGCCACTCCACACAAACACCCATGCTCTTCATATGTCTTAGTTTATGGTTTTATATACATTATCTTTATTGTACACCTAGACCCCGACTTACGACTACGTGGACTTACGACTACGTGGACTTACGACCGCCTCAGATATAGATATAAAAAAAAAAAAAAATTTAAATGACACACGCAATTTCTATACCGAAACGTTTCCAGTTAATGTAGTCTCCATGTATAATTAGAAAATTATGGGGGCCCCATGTGCATTCAGCTGACTACATTAAAGGTTAAGTGCTCAGTCACACTGTATCCATTCCTTATTATTTATTACTTTCACTGTACTGTATCCATTCATCATTATTCATTACTTTTACTGTACTGTATTTCATTGTAGATTTTTTATTAATTTTTTTTTTTTTTTTTTTTTATCTATGTCGGACTTACGACCATGTCGGACTTACGACCTGGATTTGGGTCCCTAACCCCGTCGTAAGTCGGGGTCCAGGTGTAATGATTTTTCAACAACTTTTATAGCATTACTGTTGACTTTTAGAACCTGTGGAACATACCCTAAATTTCCCCATAAGATTAAGTACAATATACTCTCTATTTAACAGAATCTGATATAACAAACTCTCAATTTAGTGGAAGGCATTTCTTCTGTTATTTTTTTTGTCGATTTGGCGAGCTAGTTCACTAAATCAAGATTAAATCTGTTAATAGCTCACCCCTATAATGACACCTCAGACACATGATACAGTAAAACCTACTTCAGCTAATGGTGAATGTACTAAATGTATAAAAATGATAAATAATATAAAAAACACCATATAAGATGCACCCCCCATTTTAGCAGGGTGTATTTAGGAAACTGTTCCCAGTAATATACTTGATAAAACCACACAGGAATAGGGAAACAGTGGAGCACCTTAGCTTTTGTCTTGATTCAAGACATCTTCAGAGGCAACTGAATTTACAGGGACTGAGAGAGATTTATATACATTGAGTGACCTTACATAACATCAGGTCAGGTCAATAACATGGGATCCACTAATCCACACACCAACTCCACTGCAAACAAAAGATGAGCTTATAAAAAATGGATGACATAACAACAGGTCAGGTAAAAAATATGAGACCCACTAATCATCTACACGACATCCACCTCAAATGCTTTCAAAGCATTTTTAACCTTAGGCTTGTTATTATTCATTAATTAATACCACAACATCACACACACATCATCCAGAGTTTAAAGTCATGTGTGAGACACTGTGAGTTGGAGGGAGGGAGGGAGGGAGGGAGGGAGCAAAGCAACTTGTAGAAGGTAGATACTCATTGGATCAAATTTATAATAGTGATGAAATGGGTTTCTACTGGAAACAATCTCCCCGTGCTACTTTTATATCAAAGGATGACAAACAGGCACGTGGGGTAAAGATGGCTAAAGACCGATTCAGTGCTTTACTAACCACAAATGCATCAGGTCAGCATAAAATTAAACCCTTAGTTATCTACCGATCAAAGAAGCTTCATTCCTACCACAATTTTGACATAAATAACTTGAATGTGTATTGGAAACAAAATCACAGGGGCTACATGATGCAAAATATTTCCCACTAGTGGTTTGATGAGTGTTTTGTGCCTGACTCACGACGGAACTGCCGGAACTTGAATTTAGATTTTAAAGTGTTTCTATTTATGGACAGTGCTCCTGGCCATGCCCGGTATCTGGTTGGCAGACAACCTAATGTTCAGGTGGTGTTCTTGCCCCCCGATACAACCTCCATACTGCAACCACTTGATCAAGAAATAATTGCCACGTGAAGTCGCTTTACAATAAGGCAGTTCATGACAGAATGAGGAAAGCCACAGACCCTCAAGATGAAGTGAACGAAATCAACAACGCTAATGATAGCGATGTGGAATACGACCCTGCTTCAGTCGGCACCTCTGGCAACTCCCCCACCTTGCAACAAGACCCTGCTAGCAACTCCCGTAGTGACATCACTCAACAGAATGTGCTCTCTGTCAAGCAATTCTGGAAGCAATTTCATATCCGACATGCTGTGGACCACATGGTAGCTGCAGGGAACAAAATCACATTGGCAACCATTAAACATGCTTGGAAACCCCTCTTCCCACACCTGAGTAACGCAAGGTCGGCTGTGCAGCGTCAGGCGGATTTATTAGAAGCTGCGGTAGAAAGTGCAAGGAGTGTACCAGCCCCAGGTTTCCGTGAGGTGGATGCAGAACAGATCAACGAGATGCTTAAGGAGAATGATGAAGAAATGCTGGATGATGTGGCTGATGAGTCATCTGACGAGGCAGGTGAAGGCGACGCGGAAGAGGAACCGGAACTCAGGATCACAACCAGCAATTTGTCTTTGATACTCAGCACTTGTTAGAACCTCCAAGTACTGGTTGAAGAGTTGTCCGAGAATGAGCGTGAATCACTGGTGAGCAAAGTAGAGGCCATCACCAACACATTTATGCCAAGATACCAGCGAAAGATAAACAAACGCCAGGTCACTAATCACACGGTACCTCACACGACGCCGACACGTTAGTGATGCACTCCAGAACATCGATGTTGGAGAAGAGGTGGAGGAGGAAACACAGGATTTGCCAGATATTACCACCAAGGTCTTCCTAGGATTTAAACCAGGGGAGCCAGGTGGAAAGGAGAGCCGGGGAGGTGGCTCTAACCAGCCTGTCCATCCCCAGTTTCGGATATCCAACATCACCCAAGCTCATCAAGTTTGGGCTAACTGGTAAGTGCTACTGTATTTTTAAGTGTTTATGTATTGCTTAATAATGATTTATCTTTATCTGCAGAATTTGTATCATTTGTAGGTTATAAACGGGAAAATCAGAGGTTGATGTAGAGTAGCCAGTCTATATTGTTATTTTTCCCATTAGTTTATGTATTTGCATTTGGCAAATTTTAATTTGGTGCAATTTTTCTAGTCTATATTACTCTCAAAATACAAGATCTTACTGTACTATATACTGTATAAAGGAAAAATGTAAAAGAAAACACAAATTATATTTATTGCACATTAAAATACAAATTTCAGGGTCATCGGAAGCTAATACATGGGTGCTTCTTTGCACAGTGGCCCCCAGTACTCCATTTGGTAAAAGTCCGGACAATCTGCTAGTCCGGACCTCCTTTCCCCTCAAGTTGACCAGACTTTTGAGGGTTTACTCCCTTTACTGTATTCATAAAATGACAATTGTGAAAAGCCCTAGGAATGGTTACTTTCAGATATGTGGACTTCTATTTTACCATATAATGGTAGTCTGAATGTAGAGGTGTCATGTCAGGTCAGTTCTGGAATGTCAGATTTACATTTAAAATGATTAACAGTGGGAAAAGAGAAAGTGGATATAGATCAGATCCTTATGAGGAGCAAATACTGGATGTGTCCTGCAAATCTTAATGACAGAATAAAAACCCAGCTTGTTACATAGCCGGTATATGAACTCTGCATCAACGCACCCTTCTGTATGAATATGGGGCTATAAATTATAAAATATTGTCAAATAAAAATAAACGTGACACTAACTAAGCAACCGTACCTAGCACTTCACTTTTGCTCAACACTCACCTGCAAAGGTGCGTCTGTGTTCATCTTTTATGTAGTTGAACTTTTTAACCACATTCTCAGGTGCTTGCAGTGGAGCATAAGGGTTACCAGAGTGAACAGCCAGGTGAGCCAAGTACAGGAACAAAGGTTGAGATGTGTTGTGATTGTTGATAATATCCACAGCCTCCTTGGTGAATAAATCTGTTGTGTATTTACCTACAAGAAAGAGTGATATGACAAATTTAATTTCAGTTAGTAATATTTATTTTCACACATTCTTTGTACAGATTGAAGGTCCCACATCTGGCAACTGTGGGGCCAGTTCCGAGCCAGATAAGGAAAATTACCGTTATTTAGAAGGTTGTATTTCTTATGCACCTGAACTTGTAATGGGTTACCGATACAATGTAACTGTAAATAAAAACACTATTTGTAGAGTACAGATGGCTTCTTCTTACTCATCTCCACCAGTCCATGTTTTTTAAGGTTTGGAAGCCATGGTGCATTTCAGTAAGGGTAGAATAAAATTGTAATATTTAAATGAGCACACCACCACCTTCAGCAGAGAATGTGAACAAATGAACTGTGTAGCAGGAAAGATGGCATGCCACCAAAACATTAGTGGCCAACTGGCAAAACTATGAAAAGCTGCCACTTGATGGGAGGTTTACCGAGTAGAAATTTTTTTCACTCAAGTTATCATCCAATCGCACCATTCTTTGGGAAGTTTGCTGGGCAAAGGAATTTCCAAAACTGCCTCTTTGGGGGAGTTGCTATGTCAGAATGCTGGATAGGGGAGCTTCAACCTGTAGTAAAAGAATTAATAAATATTTAAATCGCCCCCCTCCAAAAATAAACACACAAGAAGAAGTGATTGATACCGCAAAACAATGAAGCTACCATCCTCCCTGTTGACTCCAAGTTTTATATAGCATTATGGCACCTACAGTATAGTATTATCATCATAGGGTAATTACTCTAGCTATGTTGTATTCCAACATATATACTTTTATCTACAGTTATGAATAAAGCTTATGAATCTGAATTAAACCACAGAAAAGATGCGTTAGTCAACCTAGGTACTGGAAAAGTGATTAGATGAGTAAACATCATACCAAATAATGCAGTTCCCTCCCTGCCCTGCTGCAAGCATTTATGCATATCTCTTGGGGTATGAAAAAACAGCACACAAAGAAACTTTAGAAAAATGAAGTGACTGACTAATCCAAGGAGAATAGTCCAGACAGATCCCATATTTTGTAAAATAATGAATTTTAAGTCATTGGTGCCACTGGGAAATAAGAAGACAAACTCAGAGTTCAACACAACATTATTTCACTAAATTTTGTGTTATTCTTCAAAACAAATATTATTTTCACTTGAAACACCGGTATTAAATATAAATAACCTTGGAAAATATTCAACAAAAAATATGTACCTGTATGGGAGAGCTTTGATTAAAAGAGATTGTTGCAGTAAAGTTACCGGTTTGTAAACGAAATACAGTACAGTAGTCCCTCGCCAATCATGGGGGTTAGGTTCCTGAAAAACTCCGTGACTGGCAAGACAAAAGACTTATGGGAAATAGGGGGTCACTGTATTTTATGGCATATAAGATGCACTTTTTTGTCTGAAAAATGGCTAAAAAATCAGCCTGCATCCTATATGTGAACTTGAGGTCTCTCATAAGCTAATGAATCCTTCAGTTGCTGTCTCTGGTAGGCTAAATTCTACCTAACTCAACTGCAGAATTAAAAATATGTTATTGCTTACTTAAACACATTATTATTATTTTTAATTAATTAAAAATATAATTATTGTAAATATAAAAGCTCGATTTATAACTACTGTACTGATGATGATAACCTGAGACGATTAACTTCTGTACGGCAGACACCGAAAAAGCAAAACTCAAACGGAGAAGGAAGAGGAATTCAATCTACAACTTGAGCCAGGAAGAAGAGGAACAACGGGTACTGTTGACTTGGTCACAAAGAGGAAGGAAAAGACAGCAGCACAAGGCAAGATGGTGGAGGAGGAAAGGAGAAGAAAGGTACTTGAGGATGCTTCAACTTCCTCCGAAATGGTGGAACTGGCATTTTCCTCTTCTTCAACCTCAACAGAGGAAGAAACATCTGTTGGAGAAAAACTGATAGCTTGTGGTGGGGAAAGTCCATCAACTAGAGCAAAGAGGGTGCAGAATGTCATCTCTCCAGGACTTGCTGCCACCTTAGATAGATCCAAAATGACGGACCCAATGGCCACATATGTTCTGGAGTTAAACATTACCAGGTCTTCTATCAAGTGACATCATATGCATCATTGAAAAAACTTCGGGAATCAGATGAAGTCTAACTTTGAGCCTGGACTTCCTTGCATCGTTCACTGGGATGGAAAGCTCCTCCCCGATCTCCTGAATTCCACCAAGCAAGTGGACAGGCTTCCAGTGATTGTGTCCTTCATCAATGGGGAATCTCAGCTTCTTGGTGTCCCAAAACTTGCAGCTGGAACAGGAGAACAGCAAGCAAAGGCCATTTCCCAGCTTCTCGTGGATTGAGGGATCGACGACTCAGTGATTGACATGTGCTTCAACACGAACTTGTTGAACACCGGATACCAATCTAGAGTATGTGTCCTGCTGGAACAGAAATTGGCAAAAAAAGTTTTTCACTTTGCGTGTCGATATCACGTGTTAGAAATTGTATTAACAAGCATCTTCAATGCTTGCTATGGGCCATTTTCGGAGCCTGACATCCAGCTTTTCAAGCAATTCCAATCCAAGTGGAGCTTCATTGACAAATTGCAATTCACTACAGGAATGGAGTGCGAAGAAGTGAGGCCTCTCCTCGATTGTGTCCGAGAAGAAATCCTGGCATTTGCTAGTGAACAGTTGAGGAACAACACCCTCAGAGATGATTGCAGGGAGTTTTTTGAGCTGTCCGTTCTGTATCTTGGTGGAAGCATAAAAAAACACACACTCAAACGTCCGGGGGCAATGCATCGAAGGTCCTCTATTGTCTAAAGACATGTATGTTCAGAGGCTCATTAAAAAACCTCACCACTAAGGAGGAGCTTTGTCTCTGAGAGGTCAGCATGTTTGCTGTCACCGTTTACTTGAAAGCCTGGATTTTGGCCCCGATAACCGCAGCTGCTCCTTTCAATAATCTCAGATTGCTTCAAAGCCTCCGCGACTACCCGCAAAGAAAGATCACCAAGGCAGCAACTTCGAAATTTGAAGGGCATTTCTGGTACCTGTCGGAGAAGATGATATCTTTGGCTCTTTTCGAGCCATGTGTTCCTACTACTCCCAAAAAGGCCATTGCTGGCCCGAAAATCTTCAAATTCTGTGCCTGAAGAACCAGGTTGATCTGTCTTTAAATGTTCGTAAATCTCCCTGGCTCTTTCACAAATGAATTCAGTAGAAACTGAATCACCTTTCATCTGTTTTTCCCTAATCCAGATGATAAGTAACCTCTCAGTTTCTGCAATTAGGGACCGACTTTTAAACACTCTTGTAGATTTGTCTCTCACTTTCACTTCTTTAAATTTGTCTTTCTGTGCAAGAATTGTCGACACAGTTGATGTCGACATGCCATATTCTTTGCATAGCGCATTTGTTCTAATGCCTTGTTCATGTTTTTTTATGATTTCCTGCTTGGTTTGGATTGAAATCGCTTTTCTTGATCTCTTAGGCCCCATGCTGGATTCAAACAATGTCAACACGTACTTTTCAAAGTTAAACTTGTTGTAAATAAAGAATATTTTCTTTAAAATAACACTGCTCTGCGCTATATATTGTCAATATGTAAAATAAATTTCAAAATGACCAATAATTTGCTTGGAAACACAGAAAAAAGCGTTTAGTTGAAGAGAGTGTCAAGCAAGATGTTCCTCCAGTGAAAACAGAAAAAGACTAACGCCTGTTTGCTGCGTTAAGAGGCTGGATGCCGCGCATTAAACGAGTCACTTTACCTTCAATTATGTTCAATAATTGTTAAAATGACTAAAAAATTTAATATTAAACTTTTAAAATTATTGAATAGTATAAACTTCTTGATATATACTAAAATAGTAAGGAATTTAAGCCCTAGAACCGATTAATGTAGTATTGGCGGACTAAAACTACAGCTGGTTGACCGCCCAGTATAAGTCAAAACTTGTTGAGGTCGGCTAGTAAGAAACTCGTTAACCGAGGGGTTGCTCGTTAACCGAATTTAAGAATCTTATGGGAGGTAACTCGTTCACCGAAATCTCGTTAATCGAGGCGCTCGTTAACCGAGGGACCACTGTATGCGGTACCCTGCCGAACACGGAATGCTCAATTTACACGGTGTGTGTACCCTTTTACGCGGAGAGCGGCTGGCGGTCCTCTCGCGCCGCGCCATTTTTGGATCCAAACCTGGCGCCACCTCTCCCGCCATCCCGCCATATTGGGTAGGCGGCGCGAGTAGGTTGCGCAGTGTATGTCTTTGTTGCGTTATCGGTGACATCATATGACGTATCGGACTGTGATTGGGCCAAGCATCCTTACCTCCCTCCCCGCTAGCTGTGATTGGTTTAATGTACTATGACGTGCCCCGCCGCAGGAGCGTTCAAGCCTCTTGACCTACCCGCGTCAGTTACACCCCTCCCGGCTACACCGTGTATATCGGTATCCATTGTTCCATAAGAATGGCTTCCACCGGACCACCACCACCACCACCACCACAAAGAAACCTTGCATTACCTGGACCCAGCCGTCCTAAGCCAAAGAAGATACGACGTTCCTTAAACTACGAAATTAAGTACAAGATCATACAAGAGTTGGAGAAAGGAACAAGACAGGTTGATCTCGCGCGCCAGCATGGTGTTAACGAATCAACTATAAGAACAATTAAGAAGGATGCAGCCAAGATAAAGGAGCACATGAACATCACAAAGTCTACAGGTGCTTCTATGATCAAGTACTGCCACAACCAGCTGCTTCTCAAGACGGAAAAATTACTTGTGAGCTACTTGGTTTGTCAGGCGTCACGGAACATGGCGATGGACACGCGCTCAGTTAAGGAGTGCGCACGTAAACTGTATGCTACAGTGTCATGTAAGATGGGAATTGCAGAGCCCAAACCCTTTAATGCTTCCTCTGGGTGGTTGCAGAGGTTTAAGAAGAGGAACAAGATCACCAATATTAACATTGGTGGTGAAGAAGCTAGTGCTGACAGTGTTGCGGCTAGGGAATTTCCTCCATTTTTACGTGAGATTATGAAGGAAGGACAATACACCGACGACCAGGTATTTATCATGGACGAATCTGGTCTTTTTTGGAAAAAGCTACCTTCCAAGACCTTCGTTGTGAAGAATGCCAGCAAGTGTCGGGGCCGGAAGTTGCAGAAGGAGCGCATCACCGTCCTGTTTACCACCAATGCCTCCGGTGCCTATAAGCTCAAGTTATCGGTGATCCACACAGCACGCAAGCCGCACGCCTACAAGAGCATGGACATGACCAAGCTAAATGTCCACTGGCTGACCGCACGTAAGGCGTGGATGTTCTCTACTCTGTCCCTCTCCTGGTTTGATGACTGAAACAGTCATCAAACCAGAAATTCTGTGAGCAACACAATGTTCCATTCAAGATTTTGTTGCTGCTTGACAACGCACCAGGACACTCGCCCCTACTGTTAGATCGTCACCCCAATGTAAAAGTGGTCTTCCTTCCTCCCAACACTACGTTTATAATACAGCCCAAGGACCATGAATTGATCTGTAATGTGAAAGCTGCATTCTCTGCCAAGAAATTTAAGCTCCTGAACAACTACACCAACACCAAGGAAGAGTTGCGTAACCTGAGTGACACCGATAGGAAGAGCGAAGACGACAAGGAACAACAGTTGGCAGAGGAAGAAGTACTTGTGAAACAAATTTGGAGAACATTCAACGTCAAGAAAGCTGTGGACATCTTGGTGGAGGCATGGGATCAGCTGTCTATAACAACTGTTCGTCACGCATGGAGACATGTGTTGCAAGGTATTCTGGGTGGGAGGCAGAGTAAATCTGTGACTGGTGAGGTTCAGACTGTTGCAGTAGCAGTGGACCTTGCCAGAGAAGCTGCGCAGTGTGTTACAGCTGCAGGTTTCTCCGAGACCACCAACGACGACATCCTGGAGGTGATAAATGATCCTGATGTGACTACCGCAGAGATGCTAGATGACGATGACGTCAGTGAAGAGGCAGGTGGTGCGTCATCCCAAGAAGAACGCAAGTTATCCCATAGTAATGTAAGGGATGCCATCGAGTGTATTGAGAAAGTCAAGCTCCTCCTTTCCGACGACCATGACAATAACCGGTACGAAATCTTCAATACCCAGCTGTTGCAGACTATGGAGCCCTACATCAAGGTGTATCACGACAGCATAAACACCAGCCGTCAGCAAAGCATAACAGAGTTCTTCGCCCGCAACCCACCACAGCCAGCCCAAGCCAGTGATAGTGACAGAGGTAGAGACAGTGATGATGACTTTGAGGGATTTGTCAGGGAGGCACTAGTAAGTGTGGATGACAGTGATGAAGACTCACCTGAGGGCCAGTAGCCTGCCTCTGCCTCGGAACCAGCCTCCATTCCCCTACGCCGACCCATCTCTTCTACTAACGTAAGTGTTAACCCCAACCTTGTTTTTTCTAACCTAACCTTCAGTTTATTATTCTCTTATTGATTGTTTCCTTCTATATTATGTGTGTGTGAATACCATCATAAAGTTAAGATGTTATTTTTACTAAAACATACGTATTGTGTCGGGAAAAAGTGGAGTTTGGGGGTCGGGCCGGTCTCTATTTCAATTAATCCCATATGTTATGTTGTTCACTTTACACGTTTCTCACTTTACGTGGGCCACCGTGGGTTCAATTGACCGCGTAAAGTGAGGGTTCACTGTATATAAAGTGGACCACCCTATTGAGTATACAGTGAACCCTCTAAGATCAGGACTAAAAGGGGGGACCACCTGTCCAAAAAAGCCATTTGTCCGAATCTTCCGGCTAATATACTGTATGTATAAAAGTGATAAATAATGATATAAAAAAACACCAAAAATACAGTACATATTATCCTGACCACTGGGGTTAGTTATACAGACGTTTCCTGTGAAAAAGCCATAATTTTGAGCAGCATATTACTGTACTCACTTTGTACTCAAATGTACTACACCACTGGTTCTCAACCTTGTTTGCCCCATGCACCCCTTTCACCATATGTCAGAATGTCATTCCCTCCTCCTTTCCAAGATTGTCTGCCTCAAAAAGTGCATTCCAAATAATATGCATATAATACTGAAAATCCATTATTTTTTCCATATTAGTACATATACATTTACAATTTTACATGGATTATTTTTATAGTGGAGTTTTACAAATTAAATGCCAATTGAAAATGTTGATGGATTTATAAAACTTGAATAAATGTAAAAAAATTTTTTTTTTATTTATAATGAATTACTTAACAGACCAAACTGAAGCATAATGCAATAAACAAAAAGTTCAATAGAATACCAGGATATTGTAAATTTGTAATTAATTTTATTCAGATGAAGATTACAGTCAATGAGAAACCTGTGATTGTTTTTTCTTCGCCAATTCTGGGATACGCGGAGGAGTGCTTGAAAGGGCACAACGCAGGTCATTTTCTACCTCTAATCTACTACGTTGCTTCGCTTTAATTTGCAACAGAGTTGAAAAGCCTGACTCACAAAGATATGTCGACACAAACGGAAGCAATGCACGGATAGCTCTTTCTGCCACTTTTGGGTAGGAATCGTACATCAAGGGCCAAAATTCTGTGATTGATTTCTCATCGAACATATCTCTTGCTCCCGAATCAGTTTTCCCCCCCCTGAAAACCTGAATTCCCCCCCTGGGGGGAATTCCCCCCTGGTTGAGAACCCCTGTACTACACTAAAGGACTAAAATTTTAATCTCTTGTGCAAATTATGTGATGTTTATACTCAAATTATTCACTATCTTACAAGGATTCCAACAATGTAAGTTATATTCTGCTAGGTTTAGTCTGTGACATTTTATACGATAAAAACTTTAAGCCTAAAACTACCTTCATCCTGTTTTGGGAATGCTCCTTAGGGAGGCTTCTTAGCCTAGAACCCCCAAAATTTTTGTCCAAATCTCCCAAAATACGGATCTTCGAGGGTTTACTGTACCTGTATATGTTTTTTAATATTGTGAATCCTCCGAGGGTTCAGATCACATATTACATGACTTGGAGTTGATGTTGTAAATGGACACAACGCCAGGCCAGTCATCAACGGGATTTTACATCGAATGGAGCGAGAAATTACTGGGGAGACATCGCAAAATGTAAGAGGTGCTATCATTGCCTGTCATAACGAGGGTAAACATAACGCTGAGATGGAACAGCGAACTTGGGTGAACGAATCCACAGTATCATGATGGGATAGGTGCCATAAAACAACTGGTGCCATGCTGAAACTTACAACCACAAATGTCTTACTATAGGTGGACGGGAAGTTCTGTTCCTACAAATCCCTTAACTTAAAACCTTTTTTCGGTGTTAAACCAATGCAATTTATATATCATCAACATTTACTAAGACGACCCATTAATCCGCCGATACTCAAAATTCAATGCCGTGGTTGGTGAAAGAGCATATAGAGTAAAAACAGTGGATATCTGGAATTCCAGTGCCAAGAGAGATGTGCAATGAGCTTGCTGAGCCCCTTATGATCCTGTTCTGCAAATGCCTGGATGAGCAAAAGGTTCCCAATGACTTCTGGAAAATGGCTATGTGAGTCCTATATTCAAGAAGGGTGATCGTCACTCTATAAGGAGGCTATTTAATAAATATTAGTGAAGTAAGAATTTATAGTAGGGGGATGTAAAGTGAGGACTGGAGGATACACTTCTCACCGTAAGTAATTCGCCCTATGGATCACTCTGACAATGACTCATGTGTGACCTGAGGAAGGCCCAGCAGGTGCTGCTTAAGAGTGCTGGACTATGTCTCCAGTGGGAGACTTTGCTAGCTGGGGACCCGGTGCTGGGGAGGGAAGTCTCCTCCCAACCTCGCCTTGTGACGAGTGTGACTTCTGTCCTCTTCTGCGTTCTGTCTCTGGGAAGGAGCTGTTGGCCCCCTCCCTGTTCTAGTAGTAATGCGAATGCTAATGCCCCGTGGAAGGAGCTGCAGGCTCTTATATTGGCCGTCACGAGCTGGAAGATCTCATCACTAATCTGGGTGTCTGGTCAGGTGACAGGTGTACTGGCTGGAGGGTAGCTTCTAGAGTAACACGGTCATGTTGCCGGGTTAAGCTAATCACGTGGCAGTGAGAATTCTGGCTCATTGTGTCCGTGACCCCTCTTGGGTCAGGTCTGGACAGCTGTGTTTGCACAGATGCTTGGTCATGTCGCCAAATGGGAATGCTTCCTAACTATTACCACCCGGGTGTGTCCAGCCAGGTGTAGTTTCTTGAATAACACGGTCATAATGCTGGGTTAACTCAGGTAACTTATGGCCGTCAGCTCTCCTGGGTCATGTCTTAGTCTCACTGTAGGGTGTGTCAACCTATGTGGGCATCTACTTACTGTTATATGTGCTGTTCTTTCTGGGCTGTAAGCTATGGTCTGATAAACAATCATTACAACTCCATGAATAATTATAGACCAGTGGGTCTGACCAGCAAGGTGTGTAAAGTACTTAATAGCATGATAAGAGATACTACGATGGCACATCTGCTACGAAACAACCTTGTAAATGACTAACAACACGGTACTCAAGGTACTAGATATTTGGACTCAAATTCTGGAACAGGGTGGTAATATCAACACTACATACCTACATTTTACCAAGACTTTCTACATTGTACCCCATGAAAGGTTGAGAATTAAACTGGAAGGGAACTGTATTCAGGAAAGAGTCCGAGTGTGGATCGAAGACTTTCTTCATGATCGCAAGCGGTGTGTGGTGATTAATGGCATGAAAGCGTCATGTGTACCCATGACAAGCAGGGTACCACAGGGCAGTGTACTGGGCCTGTTGTTGTTTGTTTGTTTGTTTCAAATGACATGCCAGAAGTTATACACTCCTCTATACAAATGTTTGAGGACGATGCCAAGTTATTAAGGGAAATTAAGAACGAAACGGACTGTGAAGAGCTCCAGAAAGATCTCTGTCAGCTTAAAGAGTGGTCGAAGAAATGGCTGGTAAGATTCAATGTCATGAAGTGTAAGAGGATGCACCTACAGTAGGTCATAACAACAGTAAGGAGGCATATCACATGTCCCAACGGGATGAAGAAACTGCATTAATAGAGACCGAATGTGAAAAGGACCTGGGTATGAATGTTGACAATGAACTGAAATTCTTGGGCCATTGTGAGAAAGTGAATCAAGCAACAAAACAGTAGATTGTTCAGATATCTAAATGGTCCGTCCTTCATAATGATCTTCAAGAGTGAGGTGCTTCCTCACCTGGAGTACAGTACTGTCACCCTGTCTGGTCTCTGAGATATGGTAGAGATTGTCAGCTGATTGAAAATGTACAAAGGAGGGCCACCAGACTGGTACCTGCACTTCGGCACCTCAGTTATCCAGAGAGATTAGAATGCCTGTAACTGCAAAGCTTATATTACAGACAGGCAAGGGATGACCTAATTAAACTGCATCAACATCTCAGAGGGTACTACTCAGTCGAGAGTCTGTATCTGAAGCTAACGGACGCCCACCCCACAAAGGGTCACATCTCCAGGTTGAGGACGCCACAAGTCCAGAAAACTGTGATGGCAAACTTTTTGGGAGTGAGAATTGTGAACTCTTGGAACAATCTGCCAGAGAGTGTGGTGACGGCACTGTGTGTGAGCTCTTTCAAGACCAGACTTGACCAACACTGGAGCAGGTTCAGGTACATTCAGGAGCCAGTGCATGCCCAGTACTTCCCAAGTGGCTAATGAGCCGATCAGTGGAGAAAAGGATAAAGAAAAAAATTGTTAAATTACAGTAGAGGTGTTTTGGTTGTTTAAAGTACAGGGGTATTACAGAAAAAGTAAAATAAATAAAAATAATGAAATAGATATACAAGTGAATTTTAGGAAAAGCGTATGTACAGTAGCTAAAAGAAGTATCTGACAGGGTAGTCCAATAACTTCCGAAATTATACATACAACTCATGGTGTCTTTGGAGGGTTGGTATGCTATCTTCACCCACCGCCATTCAGTATCCAACTCGGGGGGTGAGTTGACATTTAGGAATAAAATAAACGGTTAAGTGATTACTATCATATAGTATAAGGAGACAACACGCATATCCCAATACTTATCATCCATGGTCTCATTTCGTTTCACACACAGTATACACAGATACTTTTTTTAGCTACTGTACATCCTTGGGCAAGACCTTAACACTAAAAATAATCATTTATTAACTTATGGAACTACTCACCAAAGCAGTCTTCTGCAAGACTCATATTTCTTCTCATGTCATAGCCCCAATAGCCAGGCTGAAAATAAAAAAAATAAACAATACACAGTATATAAACCATCACAATAATTTTCACTCTATCAATCCTTTTCCCATTAGAATGCAAGGTGGTTGGAATCAATAGAAAATAAACAGTTTCCATGTAATGTTATTTCTTTTTTAATGCTAATTTTAATTGGCAAAACAGATTTAAAAAGGAAAGAATCCACTGTCATGTGTAGAATAGAATACAGTAAAACCCCGCTTTACGCGGGTTTTTTTTACGCGTTTCTCCATTTAAACGGTACCCCGCCAGAACCGGAATGTTCACTTTACGCGGTGAATCTACTCTTTTACGCGGAGAGCGGCTGGCGGTCATCTCGCGCCGCGCCATTTTTGGATTCAAACCCCCCGCCATCCCGCCATGTTGGGCAAGCAGCGCGAGTAGGTTGCGCAGAGTATGTCTTTGTTGCGTTATCGGTGACGTCATATGGCGTATCGGACTGTGATTGGGCCAAGCATCCTTACCTCCCTCCCCGCTAGCTGTGATTGGTTTAATGTAATATGACGTGCCCCGCCGAGGGAGCGATGAAGCCCGTTGACCTACCGGCCGAAGACCCTCCGGCTACACGTGTATATGGATATCCATTGTTCCATAAGAATGGCTGCCACCGGACCACCACCACCACAGGAAAACTCATTACCTGGACCCAGCCAAGCCAAAGAAGATACTGACGTGTCTAAGCTACGAGGTGAAGCAAGATCACAAGAGTTAGCAAGACAGGTTGATGGCGCGCTAGCATGGTGAACAATCACGATCTGACGATCAAGAAGGATGGCCAAGATAAAAACATGAACATCACCAAAGTCTACAGGTGTTTCAATGATCGTTATTGCCACAACAAGGTGCTTCTCAAGAGGAGAAGTTACTTGTGAGCTCCGACCACTAAGGCAAGATGGAACATGGGGGTCGACACGCTTAGTTCAGAAATAAACAAGTGAACTGTACTGTGGCAGTACGTAAGATGGGTTGCAGAGCCCAAACCTTCAATGCTTCCTCTGGGTGGTTGCAGAGGTTTAAGAAGAGGAACAAGATCACCAACATTAACATTGGTGTGAAGAAGCGAGTGCTGACCGTGGTGCGCTAGGATTATCCCCTGTTCTACGTGAGATTATGGAGAGGACAGTAACCACGACCAGGCTGTTCAACAAGGACGAATCCGGTCCCTTGGAAAGCTACCTTCCAAGACCTTCGTGTCAAGACTGCGCAAAGGTCAAGTGAAGTTGCAGAAGGAGCGATCACCGTCCTCTTTACAACCAATGCCTGCCCAAACCTGAGTTATTGTGATCCACAGCCCGCCACACGCCTACAAGAACATGGACATGACCGCTAAATATCCACTGGCTGACCGGACTGAAGGCGGATGTTCTCTACTTGTCCCCTCCTGGTTTGATGACTGTTTCTGCCTCGGACGGAAGAAATTTGTGCCAGAATGTTCCATTCAAGATTTTGTTGTTGCTTGACAACGACCAGGACACTCACCCTACTGTTGGATTGTCACCCAACGTAGGCCCTTCCTCCCAACACTACGTCATTAATCCAGCCCATGGTCAAGAAATTAATCTGTAATGTGAAAGCTGCATTCTCTGCAGAAGTTTAAGCCCTGAACGACTACACCAACACCAGATGAGTTATGAACCTGGGTGACGCCAGTAGGAGCGAAGACTACAAGGAACAACAGTTGGCAGAGAAGAAGTACTTGTGAAACACTTTTGGAGGAAATTCTATGTCAAGAAAGCTGTGGACTTCTGGGTGAGGCATGGGATCAGCTGTCTGTAGCAACGGTTCGTCACGATGGAGACATGTAAGTGTAGAACCCAGGTGGGAGGCAGAGTAAATCTGTGACTGGTGAGGTCCAGACTGTTGCAGTAGCAGTATCCCACAGAGAGGCTTGAGAGTGTTACAGCTGCAGGCTCCGAGACCACCAATGACGACATTATGGAGGTGATAAGGATCCTGATGTGACTGCCGACGAGATGTTAGAAGACCATCACGCCAGTGAAGAGACAGCGGGGTCATCCAGAAGAACACAAGTTATAGCATGGAATGTATGCTATCAGAGTGTGAGAGAAACTGAAGCCTCCTTCTGACGACTCCTGACGATAACCGTAAGTAAGTCTTCACTACCCAGCTGTTGCAGATTATGAGCCCTACATCAAGGTGTATCACGATAACATCAACACTAGCCGTCAACAAAGCATTACTGTCCGAGTTCTCGCCTGCAACCCACCACAGCCAGCCTGCCTGATAGTGACAGAGACAGTGATGATTTTGAGGAGGTCAGAAATAAGGTGGGATATGATGGTGACTCACGGGAGGCCAGTAGCCTGCCTCTGCCCAGAACCAGCCTCCATTCGCATTGACCCATCTCTTCTACTAACGTATGTTAAACCTACCTTTGATTTTTTCCTAAAATAACCTAACCTTTGTAAGTGTTAAACCTTGATTTTCTAACATAATCTAACCTTAGGTTAGTGTTAAACCTTGAATTTTAAAACATAACCTAACCTTACTAAGTGTTAAACCTTGATTTTTCTAACCTAACCTACCATGACATATGTGTTAAACCTTGATTTTTCTTTTACCTGGTACAGTATATTATTCTCTTATTGATATTTCTCTTCTATTTTATGTGTGTGTGCATACCATCATAAAGTGAAGATGTTATTTTTACTAAAACATACGTATTGTGTCGGGAAAAAGTGGAGTTTGGGCCTCCGTGGGTTCAATTAAATGCGTAAAGCGGGATACTACTGTACATTTATTAGACAGAGTAACTTATGTTGGGGCATCTTAAGCAGTTCTGCTAAGTTTTTGGTGACCCTGCCCAAGTTATCTAGCGCAGGCCATGGTATTTTGACACCTCAAGCACCCCACTCTAATGGGCTCTTGAAATACAGTATTATGGGGTGTGAGACTGGGTTCAAAATAAGACTTTGAGAAGACAAGGCATACACCGCTGGAATAAGGGTAACCTAATATTGCCTTTTTTTCATCTTAAGTTGTGATTGAAATGTAAATATGAATATGGGAATATGTTTAATTATGCCTGTACTAATTAATTGTGAGGCTTAAAACAAACATTTACCAGTAACTAAAAAGTAGTGATATTAATGATATAGTTAACTTTGTTTGTGAAAGTTAAGTTTTCTGTCTATTGATGAAATGAGGCCCTTGATGGATGCTGGTAAAAATAGAGCAATTAAAGAGGGGAGACAGACAGAAAGGATGTTAGTTTGAATGGTCATAGAATAGAGTGAGTGAAGTGTTTCAGATATCTGAGGGTCTATGTGTAGAAAATGGAAGCTTTTCTGTATTATATACTGTACCATATATGAGGAGCTCCAAACCATAATCTGCTAAGTGCCAAAATAGAAAATGGAGGAAAATGCTCAGGGAGTTATGTGTAACATACAAAAGTCTTTTCAGAGAACTCTCACCCAAGTGTACAGGTTTCCAATTAGCTCTCTGATTTATCCAAGGGCGAAAGGAGAGGTTAGGGCATACAATGCAATACATCACACGTTTCAACGACATATGGTCCAGAGCTCCTCATTACGGTTATTGTGTGTGTGCACGCATGTGCACACAGTGGTGAATTCATCTAGTGTGGCAGCATTATGTTAGTGTTAAGGTGCAAGCACTGTTTGCTTCCTCTAGCTTTCAGCTACAGCCATTGGCTAGCCCTTGTGGAGAACAGGGAATCAATTTGCATAAGCCTACCCCTGCCAGTACACAGCCTCTTCACCATCAACAATCCTGCTGTGCCTCCTCGTGGCAACACGCGGTAACTGGGTGCCCCGTGGGCCCAGGCTAGACCAGCAGGGGATCTCGGAGTAGCAGTGAGCCCCAGAGGGATGGTGCATAAGCCAACGTGTGGACACGTCTTGGTACCTACCAACCACTTGTTGCGGATTAACCTTGGTAGATACAAGGCTACAAGAGTTAACCCAAAACGAAAAATCTGTGGTGGAGCCCCGCACCAGGCAGACACCCTTACAGAGCTCCAGTAAAACCCCATCGGCAGTGTGTGGCGAATGAGGTGACCAATATGGAACAATTACTACACCGGCAGACAAAGGCAATGCAAGATGGACAAGCTATAAAGGCAAAGCCCAACAAACTGAGCTATCGGCAATCCATTGCAACTCTCCTCTCCCAGTCGTTGCAACTGCTTGCACCACTGAATCAGGAAAAAGGAGAGCAAAGATGTGAGATTGCAGCCTGCACTCCTGCCTCACCACACAATCAACTCATGTGCAGCCATCATCCAGCTCATCATACCTCTCATCATCAAAACCCCTATACTCCCAAGAAGTCCTATGGCGACAGACAAGTGGTGATGGGGACAGGCAGAGATGACTGCCATGAGTCTCTAGTTACAACTCTGCACATGGGTGGCATAGATAAGATGGTCATTTATGTACTGGGATCTAGGCAGCAGTGCAACTCCAGTCCTGTCTGTGCGACTGAGCAGCCTTTTCAAGGAGCCACTCGGTTCACCCCACATGGGGAGGGGGCTAGAAAAGGTGCCTAAAACATAGCCTTCCTAAAGAACCAACCTGACTGGGCAACCGCACCCAGTAAGGTCACCCTAATGCAGTCGAACACACAATCCTAATCACAGACCAAAGCAAAAACAAACTATACAACCTCTTATGGTCGCTGCATAGAATGTCAGGACCCTCCTGGATACTGGCACAAATGAGCATCCTGAAAGAAGAACTGCCCTTGTGACGAAAGAGCTGGCTAGGTATAACATCGACATGGAAGCCATTAGTGAGTCCTGGCTCCCAGACAAGGGTCGACTCACAAAAAGGAGGTCTGGCTATACCTTCTTCTAGAAGGGTAAGCCTTATGCAGAGAGAAACAACATTTATGGAGTTGACTTTGCCATTTGACAATCCATCCTACATAGGCACTCTGAAATGCCTGTTGGGATCAATGAGCTCCTCATGACCCTTCGAGTCCCACTGAACCGCTCATGTCATGCCTTTTTCATCAGTGTATACGCCCCAACGCTGGATGCAGAGGATGACATCAAGGAGGCCTTTTATGCCGACCTCAACAGAATGCTAACATCTATCCCCAGAGAAGATAAGGTTGTGCTTCTAGGTGACTTCAATGCCCGAGTTGGAAGAGATGCTGACATTTGGCAGGGAATCATAGGGAGAAATGGAGTAGGCAAGTGTAATCCCAACAGCATACTCCTCCTCAGCAAGTGTGCTGCACACATCCTCACTATCACCAATACCTTGTTTAGGCAGGGTGACAAGTTCAAGGGTTCGTTGCAACACTCATCGTTTGTCATTCGTGGCTCAGACCACTGCGACACTGATCATCGGCTCATTAGAGCCAAACTCTCACATCATGTTGCCCCAAAATGGCAAAGTCTCCAGAAGATTTTAACACTAAGCGTCTGTAGGATCCAGCGGTAGCACATGCTTTCAGAGAGCAGCTCGAACATGGGCTGATAAACAAACCAACAACAAACAACCCAAATCCTGGTGCCGAATGGCACATGATGAATATGCTGCTTTAACAACACTGGCACAACAACCCACAGTCTCAGGTCAAAGCTGATACCTTCCACAAGAAAAAAGTGGTGGCCCAGAGCAAACTTCATAATCTAAATAAATGGTTAAAAATGAAGCATAGGAAATGCAAAAACTTGGAGATCAGCACAAGATGCACGAATTTTACAATTCCACTAAAACATTTTATGGGCCAATCACTCATGGTGCAGCCCCCTCCGCTCATCCGACGTTAGCTCTTTAAATGAAGAGAAAGAAGGCCTTCAGTACTGGAACGAGCAATACAATTTGCTGCTCAACCGAAACACTGATGTGGATGTCCTGACTACCCAGCAGATCCCTCAGCATCCAGAGCTGACCCACCTCAGCTATCCTCCATCCCCGGATGAGGTTGCTACTGCCATCAAACAGATGAAAAATAACAAAGCCTCAGGGCCTGATAGAATCCCAGCCAAGGTGTATAATGCAAGACCTTTGCCTACCAGCCGTCTCCACTCTCTCCTGGAGAATATATGGGAAAAGGAGGAAATCCCTAAGCTCTTAAAGATGCCTACATCATCAATATTTATAAGAATAAGGGAAACCGGTCAGATTGGCCACAGGATCTACAGCTGCTGTCCGTAGCTGGCAAAATTATTGCCAGAGTCCTCCTAAACAGACTTCGTTATGAGGCAGAAAACTTCCTCTCAGAATCTCAATGTGGCTTTAGACCATGGCACCACTAACATGGTCTGTGGTGCCCACCAGATACAGGAAAAATGCAGAGAACAGCGTCTTGACCTGTATGGCCTTCATTAACCTTACCAAGGCCAACTCTGTCAACAGGGAAGCCCTTTTGGTTACCCACCAAAATTCATTGCCATTGTGAGGCAACTTCATGATGGCATGAATGGCAATGTCCTGTACAATAGCACCCAGTCTGAGTTATTTCCCTTGCAAACAGGGGTAAAACAAGGGTGTGTACTGGCACCAACTCTCTTTTCCACTTTCTTGGCTGCCTTCCTTACTTATGCCAGTGCCAATTTAGGGGCGGGTGGACATCCAGTACCGGATGAAGTATATTTTCAACATAAAACGACTCCAGGCAGGAACAAAAGGTGTTGGCAGCTTCCATTACTGAATTTCAGTATGCAGAATGACCTCACCCTGAATACCATCACAGGTGCATATGCACACTTTGGCCTTGAGGTAAGACATTCTCTTTCAGCCTACCTCTGATGCAACCACACCTACACCATCTATCCAGCTAAATGATACTACCCTCTCTAATGTTACCCACTTTCAGTATCTAGGCTCCCACCTGTCCACCACCGTGGACATCGATAAAGAGATTCAACATCAAATCAGATGTGCATCTCAAGCCTTTGGCAGACTCCAGACCCGTGTCTTCAGCTGCCGCCGCCCCTCCCGCACTAGATGTAGCCATCCACATGTGCAACATCTGTGGACGTCCATGCCAGTCCCATATCAGCCTCTTTAGTCATGTCAGAGCTCACCAACAAAGGTGACATCCTTAATAACTCATATCATTGTATCATAGCTGGATGACTGTCATACTCGATTCCAAGTGACAGCAAAGTAATGTACAAAATGGTGCAAAAGTCCATCAAATATATTAGTTGACCTTCAAATTATTAACTCAAAATTCATGTTCTGGACAAAACTTGCCTTGTAGGTCTATCCCTATAAGAGCCCCAAAACATATACCAAAAAATTCCTTGAGATAAAATTTTTTCTCACATTAGCCGGAAGCTATCATTTCAAAAAACCTTTTAACAAATTATAATTCACCTTGAGTCTGAACAACTACTTCCTGGACTGCAGTTGTTTAGACTCAAGGTGAAGGAACTGTGCAGTGGTGGCCTGTGCCAGCTGATCAACTGTCTTTGTTTGGTATCTGTGTATTAATCCTTTACACACATAATTAAAACTATTTATTGCCTCTCTAAGAAAAAAATATTTAGATATAGTTAATGGTGTTTTTACATTACATGTGACACAGCCTGAAGTTAAAGAAGAGTTGTAAACTATTGTACAGTAAAAACCTGCCTTAAGAATGTTGTTACAGTAAGAGTTTAAAATTGTCAATTATTGTACAGCAATAACCTATTCAGATGTTATTCACGATGATTTAAATGTTCAAATTGTATTGGGAACATAAGGCTACCCCTGGTTTAAGGCAAAATTTTCTCAGCTTCAAAAGTAAATTTTCTCTATCTCTCTGGTGATTGGGTGGATTGGGTGTGTCGAGGGGGGGGGTGCCTTGGGGGCACAGTAGCCTAGGATAATTTAATACAAAATTACGGTACAGTAAACCCTCAATAACTCGACACATATGGGGCTCTGGCCTTGCCGAGTTATCCCAAATTCTGATGTATCAAGGCACTTCCCCCTCCTACAAAAATACAACAATAAAAAATTATCGACCCATATATGTGCTTATGTAATTATTAAATGTAAAAAAGTAACACTTACCAACACTGCAGGCAAAGAATGAAACATCATGGTAGGTAACACAGAGGCATGGTAGGAGACACAGAGGCATGGTAGGAGACACAGAGGCATGGTAGGAGACACAGAGGTATGGTGACACAGCGGTATAGTAGGTGACACAGAGGCATGGTAGGTGACAGAGGTATGGTAGTGACACAGGGATGGTAGTGACACAGAGGTATGGTAGGTGACACAGATGCATGGTAGGTGACACAGATGCATGGTAGGTGACACAGTTGCATGGTAGGTGACACAGGTAGTGACACAGATGCATGGTAGACACAGAGGTAGGTGACACAGATGCATGGTGACACAGTTGCATGGTAGGTGACACAGGTATAGACACAGAGGTATGGTAGTGACACAGAGGCATGGTAGGTGACACAGAGGCATGGTAGGTGACACAGGTATGGTAGTGACACAGAGGTATGGTACACAGATGCATGTGGGCAGAGGTATGGTAGGGATGGTGGACACAGAGGTATGGTATGTGACACAGATGCACACAGGAGGTGACACAGATGCATGGTAGGTGACACAGATGCATGGTGACAGAGGTATGGTAGTGACACAGAGGTACACAGAGGCATGGTAGGTGACACAGATGCATGGTGGGTGACAGAGGTATGGTAGTGACACAGAGGTGTGGTAGTGACACAGATGCATGGTAGGACAGAGGTATGGTAGTACAGAGGCATGGTAGGTGACAGATGCATGGTAGGGAGACACAGAGGCATGGTAGGTGAACAGATGCATGGTAGGTGACAGAGGTATGGTAGTGACACAGAGGTATGGTAGTGACACAGATGCATGGTAGGTACAGAGGTATGGTAGTGACACAGAGGCATGGTAGGTGACACAGATGCATGGGGTGACAGGTATGGTAGTGACACAGAGGCACGGGGTGACAGGGGCATGGGAGACACAGAGGCATGGTAGGTGACAGGAGGTGACACAGAGGCATGGTGACAGAGGTATGGTAGTGACACAGAGGTATGGAGACACAGAGGCATGGTGGACACAGAGGTATGGTAGTGATACAGAGGTATGGTAGGACACAGAGGTATGGGGTGACACAGAGGCATGGTAGACAGAGGTATGGTAGTGACACAGAGGTATGGTAGGGACACAGAGGTATGGTAGTGACACAGAGGTATGGTAGTGACACAGATGCATGGTAGGTGAGGAAGTAGTGACACAGAGGTATGCTAGGGTACACAGAGGCATGGTAAGGACAGAGGTATGGTAGTGACACAGAGGTATGGTAGTGACACTGTAGGTGACACAGATGCATGGTGGTGACACAGAGGTATGAGAGTGACACAGAGGTATGTAAAGACACAGGTATGGAGACACAGGATGTATGGTGTGACACAGATGCATGGTAGGTGACATGTATACAGAGGTATAGGTGACACAGAGGCATGGGACACAGGAGGCATGGTAGTGACACAGAGGCATGGTGACACAGAGGTATGGTAGTGACACAGAGGCATGGTGACAGAGGTATGGTATTACAGAGGCATGGTAGGTGACACAGAGTGTTGTAGACAGAGGCATGGTAGTGACACAGAGGCATGGTAGTGACACAGAGGTATGGTAGTGACACAGAGGTATGGTATGTGACACAGAGGCATGGTGTGACAGAGGTATGGTAGTGACACAGAGGTATGGTAGTGACACAGGTATGGTAGATGACACAGAGGCATGGTAGGTGACAGAGGTATGGTAGTGACACAGAGGTATGGTAGTGACACAGAGGTATGGTAGTGACACAGAGGTATAGTAGTGACACAGAGGTATGGTAGTGACACAGAGGCATGGTAGGGTGACATGATGCATGGTAGGTGACAGAGGTATGGTAGGTGACACAGAGGCATGGTAGGGTGACAGAGGCATGGTAGTGACACAGAGGTATGGTGAGGACACAGAGGCATGGTAGGTAACACAGAGGCATGGTAGTGACACAGAGGTATGGTAGGGTGACACAGAGGCATGGTAGGTGACACAGAGGCATGGTAGGTGACACAGAGGCATGGTAGGTGACACAGTTGCATGGCACGTGACACAGGTATGGTAGTGACACAGAGGTATGGTAGGTGACACAGAGGCATGGTAGGTGACACAGAGGTATGGTAGTGACACAGAGGTATGGTAGTGACACAGAGGTATGGTAGGTGACACAGAGGCATGGTAGGTGACAGAGGTATGTAGTGACACAGAGGTGTAGTGACACAGAGGTATGGTAGTGACACAGAGGTATGGTAGTGACACAGATGCATGGTAGGTGACAGAGGTATGGTAGTGACAAAGAGGTATGGTAGTGACACAGAGGCATGGGAGGTAACACAGAGGCATGGTAGGTGACACAGAGGCATGGTAGGTGACACAGAGGCATGGTAGGTGACACAGTTGCATGGCACGTGACACAGGTGGTAGGTGACACAGAGGTATGGTAGTGACACAGAGGCATGGTAGTGACACAGAGGTATGGTAGTGACACAGAGGTATGGTAGGTGACACAGAGGCATGGTAGGTGACACAGAGGCATGGTAGGTGACACAGAGGTATGGTAGGTGACACAGAGGCATGGTAGGTGACACAGAGGCATGGTAGGTAACACAGAGGCATGGTAGGTGACACAGAGGTATGGTAGTGACACAGAGGCATGGTAGTGACACAGAGGTATGGTAGACACAGAGGTATGGTGACACGAGGTATGGTAGTGACACAGAGGTGGTAGGTAACACAGATGCATGGTAGGTGACACAGTTGCATGGTACGTGACACAGGTATGGTAGTGACACAGAGGCATGGTAGGTGACACAGAGGTATATAGGTGACAGAGGTATGGTAGGTGACACAGATGCATGGTAGGTGACAGAGGTATGGTAGTGACACAGGCATGGTAGGTGACAGAGGTATGGTAGGTGACACAGATGCATGGTAGGTGACAGAGGTATGGTAGTGACACAGAGGCATGGTAGGTGACACAGAGGCATGGTAGGAGACACAGAGGCATGGTAGGTGATGCAGGTGGCCAGTTATGCCGAGATTTCCCAGATAATTTTATATATCTCGTCATTTCCCGAGTTATACTAATACACCCCGAGACCATGTCCATGCCGAGTTATCGAGGGTTTACTGTATTGTAATGGTATTTTGACAACTTTCATTGTTTTATTAAAAGCAACAACAAATGCAGCGGCTAGGCTGGTGAGTTGTAAACATAGTTATAGCTCACCATCTACACACTCACACATTCACTGCTCACACATATATCTATGCTCTTCATTTATCTTATTTTATAGTTTTATATTAAATTTTCTTTATTTCGAAGCCACATAGTTTATATACAGTAGCATAATTTTAAAGAAGTCCGTTTCTGAGAGCTGCACCAGGAGTCAGCTGGCTGAAATGAAAATCAGCTGTGGCCGGTGAGAGATGTTAATGCATGGTGCCATTGTTACATGTAATGAAACAATAAAAGTTGTGGAAAAATCATTTTGATCCTTTAATGTGACTTAGGAAAAAAAAAAAAAAAATACACACACACACACACAGGTTGTACCTTAGTCCGGCATTCTGTGGTCCGGAACTCTGGTCCGAACGATTTTAGTTTGTCCAATAGGTAGATAGGCAGTTTTTTTTTTTTACTTATCTGAATTATTATTATTATTACAGGAGTATTAAATTTTTGCCCCTCAGGCCCCAATGTGGGTTCAGTGACCTATGCCCGGGTGGGCTAATCCCCTTAAAAAAAAAGCCGCGGGAAATTAAGGTTTGTTTACATCCGGCAGTTCGGCTGCTCTCTCTCTCTCTGCTTGTCTATACAGAGTACAACATTTAACCCTTCAATATATATGAGCAGTAAATAAGTGTTGCTTTCATATTCTTATGTGGAGTAATGACGATATATTTTCACATGTGCACACTTACATACGAGCAGTCTCACTTTTTTTTTTACCATTAATGGTTAGCTACTTATATTGTTCCATTTATTAACATTAAATAACATTACAGGTACTTCAAGCAACCATATTCATTTTTTTACATTAATTTTACTACAGCTAAACTCAGGGTCTTATTTTCTTCAGTTTTATATGTAGAACCAATCAGTCACTGGTTTTGTAAGCTTTAACATAAACAATGCCGGCAGCCGTCTCGTCTCCTCTAATATTCCACGTATTATTAATAAATTGTATTGTTAATTTTGCACACACGTACATTGATTCAATAAAAACAAATTCAGAAACATTAATTAAAATATATATGAACAGTAAATAAGTGTTGCTTTCAAATTCTTATGTAAAGTGATGACGATATGTTTTCACATGTGCGCATGCGCACTTACATATGCGATCTCTCTTTTTCTTTACCATTATCGTTAGCTACTTCTATTGTTCCATTTATTAACATTAAATAACATTACTTAAAACAACCATATTAATTTTACTACAGCTACAACCAAGGTCTTATTTTCTTCAGTTTTATATGTAGAACCAGTCAGTCACTGGTTTTGTAATCAACGAAAACAATGCTGTGTCATTTCCTCGCATGTTTTAATATTCTACATATTATTAATGAATTCTATTGCTCATTTTGCACACATAAACATTAATTCAATAAAAAAGACATTCAGTAATAAACAACAATGAATCTTTTGTACATAAGAGAAATGACGCTGTTTACACGATTATGCACGTCGTCTGCACGTTGGCGGGCCGTTCAAACCCGTCGAAATTCAAGTTTCCACCGTCAAAATTTTTATTTATTTATTTTTTTGTGTGTTCCAATAAAATACATTAAGAATTAAAAACTCGCGAAATTTGAGAAGCTACTATGCGACATTTAACCCTTCAATATGTCTTCAAAGAGACCATGACGCAGAGAAAGTGGTGCTAGTGCTTCCAGGCATAAGCACAAGTCACTATCTATCCAGGAAAAGGGTGAATTTCCATGGTCCGGCAATTTCCATGGTCCGGCACCGGTCAATTGAACCCAGAGGGTCCCGCGTTAAGTGAAATCCGCGTTAAGTGAACAACAGAACATATGGGATTAATTCCAATAGAGACTGGCCCGACCCCCAAACTCCACTTTTTAGCGACACACAACTATGTTCTAGTAAAAATAACATCTTAATTTTATGATGGTACATGCACACAATTAATACTTAAGAGAAATAGAGAAATACAGTCGCCAAATTAATGTCCATTCAAATAATGGACTCAACTCCCTCCACCTGTTCTCACACTACACTCCTGGCTCTTCCCTCTCTGAGAAATTTTTGGGGGAAAACCACTAGATTTTAATAAATAATACCTCAAACTAAAGTAAGGATAATATAATTGACATTGCTGGATTCCTTGTAAGACCAGGAATATTTTGAATATAAATGTCATATATTTTGCACAAAAGATAACATATTTACTCAGAGTAAACATTATATCTAAAATTTGTATGTCTAATGCAAAATCTATGATGTTTATATTCAAAATGATCATCAAATTGTAAGAATTCCAGCAATGTAAATTATATTCTGGCCGGGTAATTTGTATGAATTTTATGAGCTAAAACAAATATCTTCAGTTAATAAAAAAAAAAATATTCTTCACACTGTGCCAGATGGTCGGTCGGTCCCTCCCTCCCCCCCCACCCCCCACCAACCCTCCCTACCAGATGTGTGGGAAAACCAGAATATTTACCTTTTTAGTAATAAATAATACCTCAAACTAAAGTTAGGATAATATAATTGACATTGCTGGATTCCTTGTAAGACCAGAAATATTTTGAATATAAATGTCATATATTTTGCACAAAAGATAACATATTTACTCAGAGTAAACAAAATACTTAAAGTAGATCTAAAATTTGTATGTCTAATGCAAAATCTATGATGTTTATATTCAAAATGATCATCAAATTGTAAGAATTCCAGCAATGTAAATTATATTCTGGCCGGGTAATTTGTATGAATTTTATGAGCTAAAACAAATATCTTCAGTTAATAAAAAAATATATATTCTTCACACACTATCTGTCAATCAAAGTACCCCACTGTAGTGATGGGTTGTCAGACCACAGCTTACATCTCAGAAACAGTCCAGACTTGACCCGACATTAGGGGGGTCAAGTGTAAGGGCTGTCCCTTGCGGCTGCTCAAGGGTGTTACAAATCAACTAGCTCCCCTTCCCATGTCACACGGCCCCAACAAACATGTAAGAAGGCACCGGCCGACTCTCTCCCAATATACACAATAACCTACACCGCAGAAGAAGTCCAAACCTGACCTCACATTAGCCAGGTCAAATGTAACCCTCGAGCTCAAGTCAAGGGGCCACAAATCAACCAGGGCCTCTCATGTCACACGGCCCCATCTGAAGATTTCTCCAGAATATACAACTTATTGTCTCTGAAAAAGTCCAGACCTGACCCTACATTAGCGAGGGCAAATGTAAGGAGACCCTTCGCCGCCCCCCCGATCAGCTCAACCTGACGGCTCGCCTCCCAATATATAGGACGTCCTAGTCCTCCCTCCCCAGAGAGAGACAGAGAGAGAGTGTGTCTTGTAACCAAGAAGGGCCAGCTACCACGTCCCCAGTCCTGCTCGAGAGAAGTCAGGGGCCGGAGGCAAGCCGCCTCCGGTCGCCTCCGGTCGGGAGCGAGTTGCCCTCGACACACCGGTGCCCAGCTAAGCAGTCTCCCATAGAGACAACCCAGGACCACCTGCTAGGCCTCCCCTAGGTCACGTGAGTTTTTGTCAGAGCTTTCCATGGGATGAGTTACTTACGTGGGAAGTGTATTCATTTCATGTTCGTGTCCGAGAATCAGTGTCTAGTAACGTAATATGATGTCCTAGTAACGTAAATATAATGTCCTAGTAACTTCAATAGAAGGTGTTATTAATGTGTCCATGTCATGTTCGTAATTAATAAAGAGTTGTAACGAAGCGGTGTTTGAGAAGTCGCCCTTAAGACGTAATAGATGTGTATTGACATATAAGATACGATAAGTGTAAATATCTATCACGGCCACGCTACCAAAGTCTTCCTCTCTTTTATACTCTTATACTATCAATATTCTACCTATATGTAATCTTCTTCTTGTGAGATTTGTCTCATTACATTCCACCTTGCCTCCCCACTCTTCCAATGCGCCAGATGGTCGGCTCGGTCCCTCCCTACTAGAGAAGCTTTGGGAGAAAATAGTATATTTACATTTTTAGTAATAAATAATAACTCAGACTAAAGTTAGGATAATATAATTGACATTTCTGGATTCCTTGCAGGTCAGGGAATATTTTGAATGTAAACTTCATATATTTTGCACAAAGGATAAAATATTGCTTTGTGTAAACCAAATTATTACATTAGATCTAAAATTTTATGTCTAATGCAAAATCCATGATGTTTATATTCAAAATGATCATCATATTGTAAGAATTCCAGCAATGTAAATTATATTCTGGTCGGGTAATTTGTATGAATTTTATGAGCTAAATAAAAAAAAAATTATACTTCACGCGTATATGAGTAGATGCATTGCAGAAGTGAAAGTCCGGTTCTGGCAGGTACTCTGCCAAATGTAAATCGCGAAGGAAACTGTAAAACTAATATATATATATATATATATATATATATATATATATATATATATATATATATATATATATATATATATATATATATATATATATATATATATATATATATATATTTCATTAGCCCAATAAAGCACGCGGACTTCTACATACAATCAACACCTCAACCCGCCAGGATTCGAACCCATGGACCACAAGCCTATGACTGTGACCGGGGAACGCTAACCGCTGGACCACCAGGATACTAAAAGCAGTCCTAGACTTTGTTATATTTCACACAAGGCCTGTTCAACGAGCTTATGGCACCGTGAACCTCTAATGGGGACCACCCGTATCACTTAGGTGGTCAGAGTAACGTTTTACCAAATCCGGCTTCGAAACACGAGGATCCATATATATTTCATTAGCCCAATAAAGCACGCGGACTTCTACATACAATCAACACCTCAACCCGCCAGGATTCGAACCCACGGCCCACAAGCGGTAAGGTTGCGCAGTGGATGTCTCTGTTATGCTCTTCCTTCGTTATAATATAGCGTGTCCACCCGGCGGGGAGGGAGGGAGAAGGACAACCCGACCTAGCCGTCAGTTTCATCCTCAAAAGCACATTATAGCGTGCATCCATTGTTCTGTAAATGGCTTCGCTGGACCACTTGCTTGAGAAGAAACCTTGCCTTACCTGTGAATTTAGCACTCAGTCAAAAGATATCACATTCCCTAAGACTCTTGAAGTGAGTGAAGATCATTCGAATTTGGAAAGAACAAATCCGTGATCTGTAAGCGCATGGGTCGCGAATCTACGATTATTTTATTAAGAGATGCAGCCAAAGATCCAAAACACGCAAAGAATCACAAAGATGCAAGTGCTTCATGAATCAAATATTTACCAGAACTTAAGTGCTGCTCAAAAATTTGAAAAATTTTGCTTTTAATTTGAAATTGCCCGGTTGGTCGGTAGCGGCCTTAACATGGCGGTGAACCAGCGATCCGTTCAAAATACGCCCGTGAGCAGTGCATAACCAGTGTCATGTAAGATAAATACCAGAAACAAAACCCTTCAATACTTCCTCTGGTTGGCTGCACGGGTTGAAAGAAAAACCAGTCTTAACATTGGTATGGTGAAAAGTGAAATTCTTGGTGACAGGTAATGGCGGCTAAAGATTTTCTCCCGTTCTTCGTTGAGGTTCATGGAGAAAAAGAACAGTACCTGACGACCAGGTGTTCAACATGGACGAATCGGTCTGTTTGGAAAAAGCTGCCTACCAAGACCTTACGTTGTCAGTCTGCCAGCAAGACCGGGGCGGAAGTTGCAGAAGGCGCGCCGTCCTGTTTACCACCAATGCCTCCGGTACCTGTAAACTCAAGTTATAGGTGACCCACACACAGCCATAAACGCTGCCTGCAGGAAGGCATTGGTTTGGTGAATTAATGTCACTGGCTGACTCAAGTAGTACGTGGATAGTCTCCTGCTCTGTCTCTCCTGGTTTGTTATTTCAATTTGTTTCCTAGCGTGAAAAGCCTCACGAACATAGAATGTTCAACATTCTGTTAACCATGACCTTTACCAGGTTTTCATACTTACTTGTGGATCGTCACCCCCAGCATAAAAAGTGAATTATTTCCTTCACTCCATACTAAAGTCCGTCATCCAGCCCTTTTGGGCTGGAGTTTAGTACTTCTGCATGCACATATACTCTACAAAGAAGTTTAGCTCTAAACGACTGTACCAACACCAAGGATGAGTTCGCGTAAGCGGTAGCACCGATAAGCGAGAAACCAAAAAAGCCAGCGAAAAGACGAGGACATGGAACAACAGGTGGTGAATCAAGAAATTCTCGTCAAACAGTTTTGAAAAAATTTAATCAAAACAAGCTGTTAGACTTCTTGGTGGAGCATGGGATCCAGCTGTCTGTGGCTCACGATTAATCACGCATGGAGGCATATGTTGCGTGTTATCTGGTGAAATGAGTCCTTTTGTGACTGGTGAGGTTCAGTCTGTTACAGTAACATTGGACCTTGCAAGAAAGCTGTGCACAATCATTACAATAAGGTTACTCGAAGACCACCAGCGAAGACATCCTGGAGGTGATCAAGAGGTCAAAACGACTGCCGCGCAGGATGTTTGGGAAGATGATTACGTCAGTGAAGGCAGGTGGTGTGTCAACCCCAGAAGAACACAAAGTTAGCATAGTAATGTTAGAGTGCATCGGTGTGCAGATAAATTGAAGCTCTTCTTCCAACAACCATGATGATGACCCGCTATAAGAGTCTTCCATACCCGGCTGGTGCAGGCTACCGAACGTACCTCAAAATTGCCAACTTGATACTTATAACACTAACCCGTCAAGCATTGCGGGACTGTACGCCCATAACCCCACAGCCAGCCAGAGCCAGTGATAGTGACAGTGAAAGGTGACTTTGAGGGATTTGTCCAGGGAGGCCCTAGCGACTATGGCGGATAGTGATGGTGATTCACCTAGTGATGGTGATTCACATGAGGGCAATAATCTGCACTCTGCCTCAAAACAGCCTCCATCCCCACGTATGCCGACCCACTTATCTTTAATACGTGAGTGTTAAACCTAACCTTTATTTTTTTCCCTACTTCAACCTCTTCTATATTAATTGTGTGTGCATATGGCATACCATCATAAAGTTAAGATAATATTTTTACTACAAACATATTTGTCGTCAAAAGTGGAGTTTGGGGTTGGGCCATTCTATTGGAATTAATCCCATATGTTCTGTTGTTCACTACGGTTTTCACTTTCATGCAGTTCAATTGACTGCGTAAATCGAATTACTGTGTGTTGTGTGTGTGTGTGAACTTTCACTTCACGGATTTTTTTTCACATCTGTGGTGAGTGTCCGCTCGAGCGCTATTTTTAGATTCCCTACCCAACACTGCTGCCTGTTTTAGCTCATAAAATTCACAAATTACCCCAGAATATATTTACATTGCTGGAATTCTTATAATTGAGGATTCATTTGAATAAACATCATATATTTTGCATTAGACATACAAATTTTAGATAAAATTTTTCTCAGAGTAACTATGTTATCTTTGTGCAAAATATATGACATTTATATTCAAAATATTCCTGGTCTTAAGAATCCAGCAATGTCAATTATATTATCCTAACTTTAGTTTGGTATTTATTAAAATTTAGTGGTCATCCCACACATCTCCTTAGGGACGGTTGGTGGGGAGGAACCCGACCGACCATCTGTTACCGGAAGAAATTATTTTTTTATTAACTGAAGATATTTGTTTTAGCTCATAAAATTCATACAAATTACCTGGTCTGAATATAATTTACATTGCTGGAATTCTTATAATTTGATGATCATTTTGATATAAACATCATATATTTTGCATTAGACATACAATTTAGATAAAATTTTTCTCAAATTAACTATGTTATCTTTAGTACAAAATATATGACATTTATATTCAAAATATTCCTGGTCTTACAAGGATCCAGCAATGTCAATTATATTATCTAACTTTAATCTGAGGTATTATTTAATACTAAATGTTAAAACCCTGGAAGGAGGATTGGTGGGGGGTGGGGGGAGGTTGGGACTGACGCCCGGTTGAAGAGGGAGCAAGGTGGGGGTACTTTGATTGACAGATAGTGTCGTGAAGGTTATTTTTTTTATTAACTGAAGATATTTGTTTTAGCTCATAAAATTAATACAAATTACCGGTCAGAATATAATTTACATTGCTGGAATTCTTATAATTTAGTGATTTTTGAATATAAACATCATATATTTTGCATTAAACATACAAATTTTGGTAAAATTTTCTCTAAGTAACTATGTTATCTTTTTAAAATATATGACATTTATATTCAAAATATTCTGTCTTATAAGAATCCAATGTCAATTGTATTATCTAACTAGTTTGAGGATATTATTTATTAAAATGTAGTGGTTTTTAAAATTTCTCTGAGAGGGAAAGAGCGGCAGTGTAGTGTGAGAGGGAGAGTTGAGTCCATTATTTGAATGGACATTAACTAGCGACTGTATTTCTCTTCTCTTAAGTATTAATTTGCCATCATAAAATTAAGATGTTATTTTACTACAACATAGGTATGTGCCTTCAAAAAGTGGAGTTTGGAGGTCGGGCCGTTTCTATTGGAATTAATCCCATATGTTTGTTGTTCATATAGCAGATTCCATAGCAGGACCCTCTGGGTTCAATTGACGCGTTAAGTGAGGTACAACTGTTTTTATATATATATATATATATATATATATATATATATATATATATATATATATATATATATATATATATATATATATATATATATATATATATATATATATATATATATATATATATATATATATATATATATATATATATATATATATATATATATACTGTATACAGTCATGTCGTTAACATCCGACAACAACGTCTCGATCGCGATATACGTCTGCGTTCCAAAAAAACGTGACACCTGCTGGACCACCACTCCACGACCCCCTGACGGAGACACGATGATCCTCCCCATACTGGTCAGATATTATGTGTTAAAGGAATATGCTTCCTTACTTAGGCTTTTTTAAGCATTTGCCTACAGGTGAAATGTTAACCTACATCTATTGAAGATAAAATCTTTCACATACAAATTGACAATAACACATTTGCTGTAATCAGAAATATCTAGTTGTCTCAACAATTGCAATTGGGGTTGCAATTTCAAATTTTGTGACATTACTAAAAATAGTAAAGTTTCTGGTGCACTCTAAGATTAAGAGAGAAAACGGAGGACTCAGGCATCCTGATGTGAGAGAAAACGGATTCGTATGACGGGGGACCAAATAAAAAACCTAGCCATGCCTATATGTGTTTATGATATTTACCATAACATTATATATATATTTAGTGGGTCCAAGTGGTCGTAAAATGGGAAACTTGGGGTTGGGTGCCTGGAATCAATTAGAATAAATCCCATAGGTTTCTGTACTTTTGGACAACGTCCATTTCGGTTAACATCACGTTTCCAAGAACGTATCTAGGACGTTAACCGGCACATGACTGTACAGGTAAAGGAAACTACTGTCTCTAGAATGAATGGCTCCCTGTCCCAGCCACGAAAATGCCAGCAACTTTAAAACTACCCACAGACATTCTTGGGTACATCCAGGGTGTCATCCGCGAATAACCGAGAACCGCGAAGTAAAAATCCGCACACTTGGGGGGCCCCTTGTATACAGTATTTTCACTATTTCTAAGCCACATTAGAGTATTGTAATATTTTTACCACAAGTTATATCGTTTTATTACTTGTAATAATGGCAACATGACATCTCATTGGCCACCTCATCCCCAGTTTCCCCCCTTCCCAGTGAGTCAAGCTATTGCTGAATCGAATTTTACCAATGTTAAGTGAGAGAGGGTGCCGACAAAATTTTTACCGCTAAAGCGAATTAAAGTTATGTGAATTAACACTAAATGAGGGACATCTGAATCATGTAAAGTAATCACTGAAAGTACAGGCAGTTCCCAAATTACAAACAGGTTACATTCCTGAACCCTGCTTGTAAGTAGGAACATTGTAAATTTCATAGTTTAGGTTAAGTTAAAGCAGAACCCTGCATATACAAAACAATAACAATATCCCATAACAAATAATATACCGTATATCACGGCCTATAAGACGAGATTTGAACATTAAAAAAATCTGCCCAAAGTTAGGGGGTCGTCTAAACCACCAAGTTTAAAATTCTTACCTCTTAAATATTGTGGTTTAGTGTGTCAAGAGTGGTGATGAAAACATCGTAAGCCACTCACAAGGTCTTACCACTAATTATTTTATACTGAAACTTACGTTTGGCAAGCTGGATTCAAATTAAGATTACCGGTATATTAAAATAATAAAAATGTATTATAAACCTGTCTAACATACCGTAAAAGAGATTTATACCCCTATAATAAACACAGCTATCATCACACACCCCTCCCCACGCCCCCCCCCCCCATTTGCCAGTGAGGAGCCGTGGAGGGGGTCAGTAATGCATACCGGTATCGGTATATTTACTCATAATAATATTTATCTCCTATAAATAATTGATTTAAATTTTATTTTTTTACAAAGAATATTCAGTAAATGAGTGCATTAATTCTTGAAACTATCGACGGTTAATTACAGACGCTCAAGTGACGTCACTAGTGTTTACACTACACCAGCTGGTAATATTTGATGCCATTACTTGAAGTGAATTGGCCTTATTTTAAGTAACTAACTATAAATAAATACAAAAATTAAAAAAAAGATCAAAACTGAGAAATAATATACTGTATGTATGTTGTGTTGTCAAAGTAAGAGGAACAATTGTGTAAGTACGTAATATTTTTTCACTCAAATCCTAATGAAACACTACTGGAGAACATTCCTTTGTCGCAAAACAGTTTATAAATTAAAGAAAATAATTACAGTGTGTTTAATATATTACAGTATATTATAAATAAATAAATAAAACAAATAATTCGGTAAATCTATTTAAAGTAAATGGAAAATAAGCAAACATGTTATTTACCAAGACCCTTCCGTCTGGCTCAGGGTGAGATGTAGGGGAGATAAAGAAGGCTATTTATAGCCCATCAGAAGTGACCAGTACCCTAATGCACCATAAATAATTCATTGAACATTCATTTTTTGTACATAGTATATTCAGTATATATATATATATATATATATATATATATATATTTGTGTAATAAATGTATGTAGTAAGTACATACTGGTAACCTTTTTCACTCAAATCCTAATGAAACACCACAATTAGAATACGTTGGTTGCTGTTGAACCACATGTTGTATAAATAGTCACACCACCGAGACGAGGGAACACTCCCAACACGCTTCAGTGACGTCACTAGTGTTTACACTACACCAGCGGGTATAATTTGATGACATTACTTGAAGTGAATTGGCCTTATTTTAAAAAATCAAGGATGGTTGGTAAAGGACTACTGAGTCAGTGGGTAAGTGTCACATTTGGGGTACTGGTCTTATACAGCAAATAGAGCTCAAAAGCTACTTTTTAAATGGAAATTTGGGGGGGGCGTCTTATGCACCCCGCCGCCTTATAGGCCGTGATATACGGTACAGGGTAAATACTTTAATTAAGTGATGCTAAACGATGTAGAATAATGAAAGTATGTAATGTGAAAAATGGTATGTTTGTTACAGATGTTTGTGATGAATATTTTGGGATCCCATTCGTTACTGTAAAATTCTCCACAACAAATGTCACCAGTCAGCTGTGAGATGGCTATGCACTTTACCACTGTTACATGTAATGAAACTAAAAAGTTGTGAAATCATTTCAATACTCTAATGTGATCTTAAAAATAAAGAAATATAATATTAAACTAAAAAGAAAAAAATGAGGTGGCATGGGTTTATACATGTGGAGGCAGTGAGTGTTTTTCAAAAATACACCTGGTGACATGGCTTGATAGGCCTATTTCAGCTTAAACACGTGCACCTCTCATGTACAGTAGTTATAACAACTACAGGTACGTCTCGATTTACACAAGGGTAACGTTCTTGAAGAGGTCGTGTAAATCAAATTTCGTGCAAAAAAAAAACAGTGAGTGAGAGAGGCGTCTGAGGCAAGACGGGAGTGTGCATCAGCCCCGTTTATACAACCCTTCTTTGCACCACTTGTACACTCAGGCAAATCACACTTATGTTCAGCTTATTCTATACACCTTCTGCTCCAGGGTTAAGGACAACCTTGGCTTCTTAGAGGCATTTTCTGGATTTTTTACCGAGTGTTAATTTGAAAACGGGCAAAAAAAAAAACACGCGTAAAACGATAGGTACCTGTATCTGTCCATACTTTGTAAGAGACAATATGAGACCATAGACGATAAATATTGGTATATGAGGGCTGTCACTAGTAACACGTAAAATTTTGGAGCATATCGACCTCCACCTGCAGAGATAGTTGTTTTAGCTACTGTACCTTTGATAACTAATTTATTCTCTTCAACACTGATTGTCAAGCTAAGTTTAGTTAAATTTAAGTTCAATTCAAAACAAATATTTTCTATTAAAATGCCAGTATGGTTTGTTGCCATTGTGTTGCTAGCCCAGCCACCTGCATCTTCCAATGTGACATCATGGTATACACACAGCACGGCGCACACGTGTCTGGCTGAACTGTTGCCCTCTCTCGGCATCACTCGGGGTGATTTGAGAGTGGAAGGAGATATTTTTTGTACATGAAATATATGCTACTGTGTTTTATGATGTGCCATGAATCATTTTTATTGTTTATTTAATCAGTTTTGTTAATTTTTGGCATATGCAAAACACAAAATAAGGAAGGAATGGAACCTATTCTCATTTACTCTATAATCTATCTCTGACAACTAAATTTCCAAGAACAAAGTGGAATTCAAGTATATATTTTCTTTCTATCATACGGAAACACCTTTAAGTATGATTTTATTATATTTTAAGTTCATATACAATACAGTGCAGGTAGGGCTCTTCATTTAAGGGTACGGTTCATAAAAAAATCTATGTAATAATCAGAGAATTTATGTAGCCACATTTCCTAAATCCTATTACAGTAAGTCATCGTTTAACATTGCCTCCGACAACGTTGTTTTGTTATACCGTCACTACTCTTTAGATACCCATCATTCGGGCAACGTCCCGCCGATTTGGTATAAGATCGTCACAGACTACAGGTACTCTGTACAGCGCATGACTCTTTCTCACCCAGTCAGAGCGGGAGGAGCCACCCTCCGGGTCTCAGTGACTCGCCACCCTCCTCCTCTCCCGCCTTCCTCTTCTCCACTACCCACCACACACTCGCTCCACCTCCGCCCATCAATGAGTACAATACAAAGTTATTTAGTGTATTTATCTTTTTGGATGTATAATATATACTATTTTCTATAAAAATTCCATTGAATTTATGTATATGTAATGTATTTTATGGGGCAAAGGGAGGCTGGGGAACATAACGCCCGTATTTTATCTATTTCTTATGGGGAAAATTGATTGTTAACGTCGTGGTTTTCAGAAACAGAACCACGACGTTAAGCGAGGACTTACTGTACTCTCAACACATAATAAATTCCTTTCGCACATTGGAGTAGGGCTGGAACCTATTCCCATTTAAATCTAACTCTGACAATGAAATTTCCAAGAACAAAATGGATTTCATAAAGATACCAGTATCCACTTCATTGGCAGACATAACTGTACAAGTACAGTATCCCCCCATTTACGATCTCCATATCTACAATTTTTAGCTTGAACAATGGTGATGTATTAAGACCACCTTCCTATTTACTACCAAAAAAATTTCACATGAACGATGGTCACCGTCTGGCTAAAACTGCTGATGTGCAGAATAAGAAATTCATCTCTCGCTGCACTTGTCAGCTGTGGTCTACCCCCATATAGTCACCCAGTGTACTACAGTACCAAGCTTTGTTCCATGGTGATTGCACATGCTCGTGATTGTGTAGCTCAACAATTATTGGTGAGTATCGGTGTTGTTACTTATCATCAGTGTTTTTTCCTTACAGCGAGAGGACATCACTAACGTTCACTTTGTACTTTGTTTCGGTGAATGTGAAGTGATTTTTCCTTTTTTTGTGTGACTAAGTGTTTTGCGTCTGTTGTTGTGAACATGAAGTGAGCAGTGTCGGCAGCTATCATTGTTTTTATGTTATCATCGTTCACTCTGTTTTTGAGGCAAGTGCTGTCATTCTATTTTTGTGACTGCAAATTGAGCAGTGTAACTTTGAAAATGTTTAGGAATGCCAAGGCACCCAAGAAAACTACTATGTCTCTGGAGGTGGAGCTTGACATTGTGAAGCTGTGTGAAAATCAGAGTGACGTCTCCACTCCACCTTCAAGAGTCCCCTGAACCTCGAAAGGGTCATGTGATTACGACCAGGCTTGTTGTTAATGATGTGGTGAGTGTTGTTTAATTGTGTTTTATAAATATTAATATTGTAAAAATTTGATTTTTGGTGATACATGTGGGTGTCAGACTGACTTGGAACGCATCCCATTGAACCCCATGTTATAATGAACTTGATTTACGATATTTCGACTTGTGAAGGTTTTTCAGGAACATAGCCCCATTGTAAGTCTGAAGATACCTGTATTCAATTCGGGGAATTCCCCTTCATCAAAAGTGGTCTGCATGCTTTATTCTGTTATATGGAATGATTAGTGCACTGTACATTTCTTGTTATGTTAATAAGGAAATACACCATTTAAGCATTGTTTGGAGAATTTGGGGGGACTTTGGTCCCTATCCCCTTATTTTGTATTGAATTATACAGTACAATACTAAAAATATCTTTATATCACAAGTATTTACTTTACGAATGTTTTCAGTTCCTATCTCATGAAATAATCAGCGGCTACAGTCTAAAAATTTAAAAATCGTTAGAACCTATAATATAATTCATAACTTAAGATTCTTGACGTACTTGTTCAAAAGCTGTGTGATCAAAATAGTCTATACGACCGCTCCAATATCCAAAGTGACTCTCAAAGCCTCTGTATGTGGGAGTGTAAGTCTTCTTGAAGAAGCCCAGATGCCATTTTCCAACGTGATGATTAATATAACCCAAGGAAGTCAAGTGCTTGGGTAGAAGGGTTTCTGTTGGGGCTAATCCATATGGATGTGGTCCACCTATGGTTGAATGTTGCAGCCCTTTCATGGAAATAACAAATCAATTCCATCAGTTTAATGTATCTTATGCTCATTTAAAAATCAAAATTATCTTTAAATTAACACATAAACTGCAGCCCAATACTAAAGCTAGTAACATCTGCAACAGTATGCAGAATGTTCCCCGAACAGTATTTGTGAAGTTTGGTCCCTGGCACCATCATCAATCCATCTGCATATGTTAGTGGGAGTTATAAAAACTATCTGTGGAGACTCATACAGGTATACTGTATAAACTAACGACCTGAGACTTATGGAGTTAATGATTATCACAAAAAGAATATAATATGCCTATGGAGATATTGACCTTTGACCTTTTTTCACCAAAATCAACAGCATTGTGCATATATCTAGGGGAGCAAACTTGATAAAACTTGGAGAAGTACAATGTAATGCTATCAACAGAAATGAAGGACTTATCTAGAAATACCATTTTACCAGTAGTATAGATCAAGTTACAAGCATCCCCCCAGATTACAGAAGGGTCCCGTTCTTGAAAAGTTTTCCGTAACGCGAAGCCATTTTTACCATATACTGTACTGTACTTCCATTATAAAAGTTGAGATGCTCTCCTACAGAAATTTTTTGAGCCCCCAAAAACGTGACACAAGCATATATGAATGAAATCAGATGGTTTTAACCACATACAATAAATCAATCATGATGTAACATGATAATAAATGAACAAAACACTAAAATTTTACTTACCAGAAATAATGTTATTTTTAATCAATTAAAAAAATAATATGGGGGTCCCTGCATATCATTGTACAGCATGTGCATTCCTGAAAGATGTGAATTCAAACGATATGACACAACCATGTACCACGTGGCTGCTGTACTTATGACTCACACTTCGAAGAGTCAATGGGACTTATGGACAGGTTTGTTCACATCTTTAAGAGTTTGTAAGTTTAATGTTCAAAGCAGAGGAGCACTTGTACTTGTATTTCTACATTTAATAAAGCATGTGACATGTCTTGTGTACAAGTATTTTTCAGAATCTATCTCCCATTTTCTCAGATAAAATGTATTGCAATAATGCAGTTTTATAATAAAATGTAAATTTGCAGAACCGTTCTCAGGTAATTATGTAATTCCACTGTACTGTATACAGGCAATTACTGCTAGAGGTGGGGTTAGGGACCTCAAAAAGCCATCGATATTACCCCCTGGGTTTCATTCGTGCTATAATCAGCATACTCCCTCCTCCCCACACGGGTATACAGGCATCCCCCGCGTTACAGAAGCCCGGGTTATGAAATTTCGCTCTTACGGAATTTGTAAATTATGACCAATGATTTCGCGATACGGCCAGTAAATCCGCCCTTACGGAAATTGTGGTAAATTTTAACAATTTAAAAAAAATCACTACCGTATATCTCGGCCTATAAGGCGTCGGGGTGCATAAGACGGCCCCCCCAAATTTCCATTTAAAAAGTAGCTTTTGAGCTCTATTCGCTGTATAAGATCAGTACCCCAAATGTTAATTTAACCACTGACCAGTAGTCTCTTTACAACCATCCTTGGTTTTTAGTAATAGGCCAATTCACTTCAAGTAATGTCATCAAATGTTACCGTGGTGTGTAGTGTAAACATAGTGGCGTCACTGAAGCTGTCTGTTATTTACGGTAACTGAACTAAGTCTGTGTCGGGTAAAATTTTACTTACTTGAAATATATATATATATATATATATATATATATATATATATATATATATATATATATATATATATATATATATATATATATATATATATATATATATATATATATATATATATATATATATATATATATATATATTTTTATCTGCCATATCTCAGTTGCTCTGGAAGATGTCTTGAATAAAAGATCTTAAGCGGTCTGTTGTTTTTTTCCAGTGTGATTTTATCAAGATTTCATCTTATCCACGAAATATATATATATATATATATACACACACACACACACACACACACACACGCCACACACGGCCACAGCCACACACACGTCACGCCACGGCCACGACATGTACATACACAAGAGTTACCACATCCTTGACCAATCATGGTCAAGACGCACCTGGCGCCCTCGAGCAGCCAGGTCAACTGTTAAGGTGGCCTATACCAACCCCCTCCCCTGAACCACTTCTCCCACCGAGTATCACCAGGTTCTCGCCAGAAGTTACAATTTCATTTGGGAAAGGAATGAGAACCAGTGTTAAACAGAGGTGGTCAGCCTTGAGTCAGTGAGAACAACTCAACAGTAAAAGTCGATCTGCTAACCCTTCACACAGTGAGAGGTCCCAGGTACCCAGTGATAACGCCCCGAGACCCAACAACCGGGCGATGTGTTAATCCGGGTTTATTTATAGGGAAGGCTCTGGGGCCAGACCTCACTTACAGTAACAATCATCTGTGAGGGAATTACTACACCACGCGGAAGTCCTCATAACACCATCTGTGAGGGAATTTCACTACACCACGTGAAGCCCCCTCATAACACCATCTGTGAGGGAGTTACTACACCACGCCAAGTCCTCATACACCATCTGTGAGGGAGTTACTTACACCACGGATGCCCCTCATAACACCATCTGTGAGGGGAATTACTACACCACGACAGGCCCCTCATAACACCACATCTGTGAGGGAATTAATACACCACGCCAGGCCCCTCATAACACCATCTGTGAGGAATTACTACAGACCACGCCAGGTCCCTCATAACACTATCTATGTAGGGAACTATTTACACCACGTGAGGCCCCCCTCTATAACACCATCTGTGAGGGAATAATACAAGTGAGGCCCTCATAACACCATCTGGAGGGAATTACTACACCACATCAGTTCCCTCCTAACAACTATCTGGGAGAGGTTACTAAACAGGGCGCATTGCATGAGTATGTTTGTCTCTTTCTGCTCTCAGCCTGGGCTTACATGGAGTTTTTTGAGTCTAGACACACCCAATATAGTGGACTTATTCCTCCATGGTATAGATATGTAGATTGATGTTCTTTGTCTTGGGCCCAAAAAATATGACCCATTGAATTTTATAGATGTTTATCAATATGAATAACCTTTGTATCACATTCAAAATTGAAAGAGGAAATAATGAATCCTCCATTTCTTGATATGCTTATCATGAGAATGGCCAAAACTATAAATTTACATAAAGAAAGTTCAATACAGGTGCAGACAGTTTCATTCACTTTTATCTAATCACCTTGAGTCTACCAAAAACGTTTATTTCTGTTATGTTTCAAGATGTTCATGATTTGTGACTCTGAATTTACTGACGATGAATTGAACACATCTGCTCTATTGCACATAAACTTGGGTACCCTTCTGTGTTTCAAGTTGATCGCTATTTTGCAAGGGTTGTAATTCTTTCATCTCCCCAAACCAGACAAGTTCCTAAGAATTTACAATATTTTTGACTTGCCCTATCAGAATGAATTTGTCCCGTTAGTTCGGTCCTCAAGCTTCTAAAGTTAATGTTGTTTTCAAGTATGACTCAACCATTACCAAATATGTTAATAAGGAATAGCCCAAGTTTGAATGTAAATGAAGTGTTTATTGTATTCTATATAGCAAAATGTAATTGTGACTATGTAGGGTCAGACAGAAAAACACTGCAGTTCAGAATCAAAACAATACAAGTATAATATCAGAACTGCATCTGAAAGCAGTGCCTTGTTTGTTCATGTTAGGGTTAATAATCACCCCATTGCTTGGGAAAAAGCTTAGAAGTATTCAAATCATCTTGTGTCACAGAAAGACTTTGTTGAAGCTAGTTTGATTTAGATTAAGGAAATAAAATCAACAAACTTAGTGATGGTCAGTTCAAACTGATAATATGTTACATAAATTTTTTGTCAGTGGCCCAAGGTTAAAAATGCTTTGAAAACCTTTGATCTAGATGTATGATAGTTATTTTGTGGGTCCCTTTTTCTGACCTGACTTGGCTAGTCACGCCACCAACTTTTCTTAAGCTCTCACGTTGTTAGTGTGGGGATTAGTGGATGTCATCATTTTGACCTGACCTCATGTTTTTAGGTCACCCCGTATATTTAAGCCTCTCTCTGTCCATGTAATCCACGTTTCTGAAGATGTCTTGAATAAAGACTAAAGCTAAGGTACCTGTTTCCATTTCCGCAGTATTTTATCAAGATATACAGTTGTACCCCACTTAACCGCCAATTGAACCCAGAGGGTCCTGCTAGTGAAACCAAGATGAACAACAGAACATATGGGATTAATTCCACAGAAACCGCCCACCCCCAAACTCCACTTTTGAAGGCACATACCTAGTAGTAAAAATAACATCTTATTTTATGATACATGCACAATAATTACAGAGAATACAGTTAATGTCCATTCAAATAATGGACTCAACTCTCCTCACACTACACAGCCCGGTTAACAGATGGCCGTCCTCCCTCCCCACCCCCACCAACCGTCCCAAGGAGATGTGATAACCTCAAACTAAAGTTAGGAAAATATAATTGACATTGCTGGATTCCTTGTAAGACCAGGAATATTTTGAATATAAATGTCATATATTTTGCACAAAAGATACCATAGTTACCTAGAGAAAAATTTTTATCTAAAAATTGTAAGTTTAAAGCAAAATATATGATGTTTATATTCAAATGATCACCAAATTATAAGAATTCCAGCAATGTAAATTATATTCTGACCGGTAATTTATGAATTTTATGAGCTAAACAAATATCTTCAAAGTAAAAAAAAATAATTCTTCACAGGGTAACAGATGGTCGGTCGGTCCCTCCTCCCCCAACCCCACCAACCGTCCCAAGGATGTGTGATAACCACTAAATTTTAATAAATAATACCTCAAACAAGTTAGGATAATATAATTGACATTGCTGGATTCCTTGTAAGACCAGGAATATTTTGAATAAATGTCATATATTTTGCACAAAAGATACCATAGTTACCTGAGAAAAATTTTATCTAAATATTGTAAGTTTAAAGCAAAATATATGATGTTTATATTCAAAATGATCACCAAATTATAAGAATTCCAGCAATGTAAATTATATTTCTGGCCTGTTATTTGTATGAATTTTATGAGCTAAACAGGCATGGCGGTGGGCAAATCTAAAATAGCGCCCTCGACACTCACCGAGTATATGTAAAAATCCCATGGAAACATGGCAACACAGATAAGTAAAACACGGCGATACCGCTGGGTAAAATCATATATATATATATATATATATATATATATATATATATATATATATATATATATATATATATATATATATATATATATATATATATATATATATATATATATATATATATATATATATATATATATATATATATATATATATATATATACAACAAAATAGTTTTGCTATAACGCCGATAATTGTGTTCTTGTAAAATATCGTGTTATAGAAAATCGCTAATAGAAATAACAGGGCTTTATGGAGAAAATAGGGTTAGGTGCAGATTACTCGAAATCGAAAAAATTTAGTAGTTAGCCTAACACAAAGGATAGCACAGTTTAAATAAATGTTACATTCATATCTAATAATGAAATCATACAGTAAATGTAACACTTTACTTGATGGGGGAGAAGGGTGATTTTGAGGTTGATAAAATCGAGCTTCTCTTCAAGTGTTATATCCTTTCTTTTACGATCATCACCGGGAATTCTATCACCAGAACGCTTCTTGTTGATATTCTTCTTTACTATATTCACAGTTAATACAGTACCACAAAATTGGAGAAATAGTAAGCAAAAATCGCGTTATAGCAAACAAGCGTTCGCGTTATACAAATATCGTTCCTAATTCATAAATCGCGTTAGAGGAAATTCGCGTTATCAAAACACGCGTTATAGCAGAAATCACTGTATGTAAAAAAAATAAATGTTAAATGAATTATTTATGGTGCATTAGAGTACTGGTCACTTCAGACACAAAGGCGGGCTATAAATAGCCTTCTTTATCTCCCCTCCATCTCACCCTGAGCCAGAGGGAAGGGGTGGTGGTAAATAACATTTGTTTGCTTATTTTCCATTTACTTGAAATAGATTTACCGAATTATTTGTTTATTTATTTAAAAGTCATTTACTGAATATTCTATGCAAAAAATAAATTTTAATTAATTATTTATAGGAGATACCGTAAATATATGGTATTACTGGCCACTTCAGACACAAAGACGGGATAAAAATAGCCCATCTCCCCCTCTTCTTACTGCTGCCACTGGGAAGCGTCTTGGTAATTAAATTTGATGTTTATTTTCATTGTCTAATTTATCATGTATCAAAGTAATATTACTAGAAATTGTGTAGG